>NW_026623263.1:2726074-2854767 GCF_030028575.1 Malurus melanocephalus
AGTGATGAACGAGCTGAGTGAGACTGGAGCCAGTATTGATCCCTGGGGAGCACCACTGACTGCAGGCCTCCAACTGGATTCTGCTGCCCTGATCATGACCCTYGGAGCTCGGCCATTGTCTTGGTTTGAGAGACAGGTGTTTGCCAGTGAAGGCAGGGACCCCCSCTTGGAGTGGTGGATATGACCCCTCTTCCCTCTGAATYATTATAGCTTTGAAAAAAAGTCACAGGCTTTCAGGCAAGAATATGGGAAAAAGGGAATAACAGTTTTTACTAATATGTATAACAAAGTGAAATACGTAATAACAACAATAGCACCAACCAGCCCAATCCCAAACCCAGTGACAGCCTCACACAGAGATACCCACCTGATTCCCCGGCGACTGCAGGGGTGCTGTGGCGTGGGTCCCGGCTGGTTCAGATCTCCCATGTGGCCAAGGATGGGCACAAACCGGCAGAGATGGATGGATAAAAAGTTCCTCTGCAAACTCACAGCGGATATGCCAATCTCGGTGCTCCTTTAACCACCGCAGCACGAATCTCAGGGTTCACAGGCAAGGCACGGGGGCAGAAGATTACAGTGCAGCAAAACAGGAATCAACGGGCAGAGATGCTGTGCTCTGCAGAAAAGAGCAGTGGAGCTCTGCTCCGCAGGTAGCAGGCCAACCCCCTCTGAGCCAAACAGGGCAGTATATATAGTTACCCGCCGCCACCACCACACCCACATACACCTCCTCCCAGTACTTAGCAAGATCGTTTGGGTGGGGTGTAGGTCCTATTGTCTTTACTAACCGCCCTGCCATCAAAAGGATGACCTGGCAATCAGTGTATCCCAGCAACAAAGTGGGAGAGAAAAATTCCCCGAGAAAGGAAACAAAATGAGAACCCTTAACCCACAACAGCCGTTCAGCCAGTCCTTGATCCATCTCACTGTCCATTCATCCAGCCCACCTGTCCTGAGCTTACCTATGAGATTGTTACAGGAGGCAGCCTTGCTGAAAGGAGGCAGACACATCCACTGCTGCCTCTTCATTTGCCCATCCTGCCAGGCCATMACAGGAGCTGTCAGATTGCTCAAGCGTGATTTCCCATTGGGGAATCCATGCTGAGTACTCCTGATGACCTTCTTTTCTCCTACACACTTGGTGATCACCTCCAATAWGGTCTGTTCCATTACCTTTCCAGGGATGGATATGAGGCTGAATGATAGGCTGGTGGCTTCCTCCTTCTTGCCAGTTTTGAAGATGGAATAACATTGGCTTTTCTTCAGTCACTGGGCCCTGTTGGTTTCTGTAGTTTTTCAAAGATGATGGAGAGTGGCTTGGCTACAGCGTCTGCCATCACCCTCAGCACCTGTGGGTGCATCTTATCTGGGCCTGTGGATTTATGGGAGTTCAGTCTGCCCAGTCCATCTCTAATCCCACACTTTACGACTGAGGGCAAATCTTCCCTTCTCCACCCTTCCTCTCCTAGCCCCAAGGTCTGGGATTCCCGAGGGCTGACCTCAGCAGTTAACACTGAAGGAGGAAGGCATTCAGTAATTCTGGCTTCTCTTGGTCTTCTGTCACCAGGACACCCATCTCATTCAGCAGTGACCCCATATTTTCCTTAGTGGTTTTTTTTTTTCTTTTGTTGTTGCCAATGTACTTGCTAAAGCACTGCTTGTTGTCCTTGATATTGTTTGACAGATTTAATATCAAGTAGGCCTTGGCCTTTCTTGTCGCATCCCTGCATACCTTGACACTGTTCTTACAGTGTCTCCCCCTGGGACCTGCTCCTTTTTCCACATCCCATAAATTTCCTTCTTGTGTTCGAGATTTACCAGAAGGTCCTTGCATGCAAGTCTCCTGCTGCCTTCTTGCTGATGGAAATGTGCTGGACTTTAGGAAGTGATGCTAGAGTATTGACCAGCTTTCTTGGACACCSCTTTCTCTTCTAGAGCCCTAACCCATGAGATTCCTCTAAGCAGGTCTTTGAAGAGGCTGAAGTTAGCTCTGTGGAAGTTCAGGGTTCTGGTCATGCTTACTGCTTTGCCTTCCTCTACACAGGATCTTGAATTCCACCATCTCATGGTTGCCTCAGCCAAGTTTGCCCCCAGCCTTCATACATTAAACCAGTCCCTCCTGGTTTGATTGTATGAGGTCCAGCAACACACCTTCCTTCACTGGCTCTTCTACCACGTGCATCAAAAAATTATCTTCAGTCATCTGCAGGAATTTCCTAGACTGTGTGTGCTGGGCTGTGTTATCCTGCCAACAAATACCAGGGTCATTGAAGTCCCCAGAAGAACCAGCGCCTTGTGACCATGAAGCTACTTGTATTCAGTAGAATGTGTACTCTAGCCTGTGATCACAGAAGCATACAGGAAATCCAAGTGTCTGATCTTGATCCTTTGCAGTGYACTCCCTCTGTCACACAACGATATCGAAATATAGTGATGCTGCAGGGCATATTCTTGTGAAAAAAAGTAGTTACAGGCCATTTTCTGAGACTTGAAACTGTCTTTTTGGAGACTTGCTGTGTTTTAGGTAAGTTTTGACAGGAAACTATATTGGAAATTAAATCAAAAGATTAGAGATAGTCTGACACTAAAAATATCAGGATTCTAAAAATGAAGAATGCTTTTCACTCCCCCATCTTTCTGTTCAACAGACTATGTGAGTATGGTGGGACTTAAGGGAAATACTAATTTAATTGTCAGGCAATTTTCAGAAATGGTTTTTCTGTCCATATCTATTTGTTTTGTAAAGAATTCTCTTACTTTATATGAACTGTCAGATGTCTGCTTAGTCTTTTGTATAGATAAAATACTTTCCTTGTCCTGGCTACACTTAATTGTATTTAATTTCTAAAGTTTAGTTTTAGTATTATGTTGAGGATTGCTCTTGAAACTCATGGGTTTCGGTAGTCCAAGTTATTCATCCACTTGAGAAACTCATGCATTAAACAGTTAGAACAAGTTCAAATGTGTATCTCATTCTAGTATATAGAGACTGAAAGTACATTATAAAGGCTTTTTTTTTTCCTTCTTTTTCTTTTTGTAGGCAGAAAAAATAACTGGCCACCTCTTCCTGAGAATTTTCCTGTAGGTCCTTGTTTTTACCAGGATTTTTCAGTAGACATTCCAGTAGAATTCCAGAAGACAGTAAAGATTATGTACTATCTGTGGATGTGTAAGTATTTTCTTTTACGTTAAATGAAGTGCCTGTTCAAACTTGGTGATACATACCTGCTACTTTGGCTCTTGGAACATCTGTAATGAAAAATTWTTTTAAATCCAGAAGCCAAATGTTGAAGTGAAATCTTATGGTTAGGTTCAGTTTTGAAGGTATTGAATTACATCATAAAAAGAAATAAAGGAGGATTATCCTAGGGCAGTTTGGTTCTAGTTTATTGCAGTTGTCTGGTTTAAGTTTCTCCTGTTGTAAAAGGAACTTTGACCATTTATTAACTTAGAAATAATTTTACTGTTTTTAAAATCAGCTTATATACTAAGAAATAAAACTCACAATTAGTGTTAATAGACTTTTAAGTTCAAGATGTATAATATCTATTTGCTTTATATACAGGGTTTTATAGAGTTTCATATGGTTTTAATCTATAGCAGAGGCTTAATATTGTTTTAGCGTGTTTTAAGAAACAGTGTCAATTAGCTAAAAAATCAGTCCATGTTAAAACTATCCTTTGTAGGCAAAGAATGCTCTATACCATCTTTTAATTACTGTAGGATTAATTTTGCCTTATTTGGGTGCTGTGTTTTGACTGGAGAAATGCTGGATTAAACAAGAGTGCAGATGCTGCACTTGTTTCTTCTGCCTTGTCCAGTGTGATTAATGAAGGTCTAAAAAATACTCTGAGGAAATTGTGTAGACTTAGGTACTTTGATGCCTTTAATATATTTTTAGCCTTCTGTTAAATTGAGTATTTCAAATGTTTCCTGTCCTGTTTTTCTTAGCTTCAGATGTAGTCAGGAAATCTCCATAATTTTACATGTTACTCTGGTAATCTTATTGGTGTCATTGAACCATGTAATTGAAACACATAAAATGAGCAGACAGCATTGAATCAAATAAATTCCATTTCATCATAATGTACAGCTTTCTGTATTCATTGCTAGACTGTTAATCTTCAAATAAACCACTGTAGAGTGTATGACTAGTCACTCTCATAAAGTTGACAGATAATTTAGATTTATGTGAAATCTAAGGTGAAATACTCAGTTTTAGGATGGTTATAATTCTGGCCATTTGCAGGACTGAGTTCTGCAAGTGTGAATGTTTCAAACATGAGATGAAGGTGGGCAGTGAGAATTGGAAAAATAATATTGATACTGTTTTTAATTTTCCTTTTTATGGCAACAAGTAAAGGAAGAAGCAATGTTACATTATTTCAAAATATATAGGGGCTGTGCCTCTATACTGACATGACAGCCCATCTTCTAGATAGTCTGAGGTTTCAGCCAAGTCTTTTCGCACTCTTTGTTCTTTAGCTGTAGTACTCTCTGACAATATATTACTCAGGAAGACAGGAAAAGGGCATAATAAAGGAAAAGAAGGACAAAATCTATTACACAGTTAAAAAAAAAAGATGAAAAAGATTGAGTATAGAACCCTATGCCTTAGGGTTGGCTGTTAAATCAATCCTTGGGACTTTTCTTTCCTAGGATTGCATCTACTCATTGGTTTGGCTCATTCTTCATTCACTTTTTCCTCTGGCAAGGTACTTGTTCCCATAGTAGACTTGCTTCTGCTTGCCATTGTACATTTTATTAGCTCTTCCAGAACTTCCTTTGTCTTGTGAGGTTTAGGGGTTCTGTGAACATAATCAGGCTTGGATAAATCTTAATACTGCATTCTCAGCACTTTAGAAAGTAGGTCCTTTTCCTTTTTAGCAGCCCTGGGGACAAATTTTCTGGTTTAGCTTTTATATCGTCTTTTTATATCTCTGAGGAAACTTCTTTACCTGTTTAAGATCCATATGCTCTTCCTTTCATAAAAAACCAAGTCTGTTTGTATCTCTATTTCATTAATTCTTCCATCTTCTTTCCTTTTGTAGCAGAAGTCAGAGTTTTCAGATTCTTTGATGTGGTTTTATCTTTGCACATTTTTTCCCCTGGGGAGAGACTTCTATTTTAAAAAAAAAAAAAAAACAGACTGAGTACTCACATGTTTTTGTGCACTGTAACAATCAATTAGCAATGGCTTTTCACAGCAGCCATTGGAGCTTTTCTATTCTGTCTTGACTTGGTGACCATTGCTGCTTTTAGGGCTTGCACATGAAAATGACATTCCTAGCTTATTAGCACTGAGCACTGCTTTTTAGATCTTTTTATGCTACTACTGTGTCTTGTGTCAAGGACAATGTCTCTTGACCTGCACTAATAGTCAGAAACAGGCACAAGAGCATGTGTATTCCAGCTACTTTCCCCTCAGGCTGATAGCATGCACTAAAACACTAATGACTTTCAAAGAATATTTCATATTGGAAGTTAAAACCTGAAGAGATTCTGGTAGAAAAATAGTATCCTGAAGTGCCAACTCTTTTTCTTTTATCTGAGTCTGTGTAGATGTTTGTTTTGCCTGTTTCTGAGAACCTCCAATGATGGACACTTCACAAACTCCCTCCAAGCTTGTTCTAATGGGTTGCTGTCTTTTAGAATTAGAAATTATTTCTTGGTATATAATTTAATTATCCCCTTCTGTGTTTGGTCTTTCCTGTTCTATCCACTGTTGTTGTGGAAAACAGGTTTATCCATGTTAGTCATCTCCTTTTGCCTTAATTAGCATAGTTTACTCAGCCTTTCTTTGTGGGTGATGTTTTCTAGAGGTTTGACTTCGGTTGCTGTCTTACAGATTCACTGTTTGTCCATTCCATATTATTATGTGGGTTTTTTAGTGTTTAGCATCAGGAAATTTTTTTAAAATACCTTCACATTTTAGATGGCACATGTTTATGTGCTGATCCAAGATTGCTTAATGTTTATGTTGTGTGCTGGTCCGAGTCTGTTTTGGAATCTATTTTTTCCCTATGGAAAGTATTTCTTCTTTTTGTAAGACATGTTACTCCCAAGCGAGCAGAACAGACTAGGAACAAAAGCCTATACAACATCTGAAGCCACTCAGAGCTCCAAGGCTGTGTGTGATCAAACTTACTAGCCCAGTCCTCACCTGTGAATTGCCATGTGGCTTAAAAACTCTCCATTTTATAGGCGTCTCATTCACCATCAGGTAGTTCCAATCCAGAATGAGAGTTGGGCATCCTAATGTGGACTTCTGTTTCTTGAGAATATAATCAATGAAACATGGCTAAAATTAAATTTAGTGCAAAAATCTATTTTTGTACAGTCTCAAATGGAATGGCWAAATAATCATCTCAGTAATGTACACGCCAAATAGCATCCGTATAACTTGTGGTCTTTACCTACAATTCACTTTCAGACATTTATAGATGATAAAGTGTAGTTAATTAATAGGGAATATATCTAAGTAAAATTCTTCTATTCAAGGAATTTTATACAAAAAAAGAAGGAATATATGAATATTTATGTAACTAATTTAATTTCCCATTGTTCATTCTTATTTTGGCATGAATTAGTTTTTTTCAACCTCAGCTGTTTCTACACACAAACTGGGAGAAGGCTTTTTTAAATCACATAGGATACTCAATTGTTTTAGCTTTGAAGTTGTCCTACATAAACTGCATATTGCAGACTTCTGCCAAAGCCTTAGGTATTTTTTCCCCCAGGTGGTCTTTATTTTCTGATAACTTGTATTATGGTTTGATTTGCTGAGGCAAATAAGTGGAAGGTACTTAAAACTGCTACCCTGGATGTACAAACACCTGTCTATTCATAAGAGAGCAAAGCTTGTCTTGATCTCTTAGTGATGGTTTTGGCTCAAGGGATAAATGATTCCCTGTACAGAGCAAAAGGGCAAGTGCAGTGACTTGAGACTCGTCAGTCAAGTCTGCTGTCTTCCTCTATAGTTTGCTAATACTTGTTTTGTACAGCTGAGACTCACTGTTGCAGTAGTGAAGTAGACCCCTACATTACTGGTTTTACTGTCAGTAGTGGGTGTGATGCTTCAGCCTCTTGTATACTGATGGTCTTTAAAACTTGTACTGTAAATCATAATTCAAATTATTTTTAAAAAGTAATTCTGGAAAGGTCAAACTTCATCAGAATCTGAATGTTTCTAGTAACATAGGGGGTCTCCCCATTTTCCAGTAGTGAGTAGAGAAAGAGAGAATACTTCTTTCTTGTAGTTACCAAAGGAAGGCAGGAGCTGGGATTTGTATAGTTTTTTTTTGCTTYATGAGGCATAAACACACAAATTCCAAAATGAGTTGCTTTGCTACCCCCCTTGGGGCAGTGCTAAGATATGTAGGTGCTTTTTATTTAAAAGAAGTCTTTTGCTTCTGGTGACTTACAGGAAAATATGATTTGTCTGAGGAAATGTTTTCAGTTTCATCAGTCTTTCATGCAATGATCTATGCATCTTGCTTTTAAGATTTTTTTCCCACTGAGTTTAGAGTTTGTTCAAGTCATAGTTAAAGACAGTAACCAAGAGCTTGAGAATTCTCTTTTTCAAAATCTTTAGTATCTTGCTAAGTTCTGTTAACCTTACCATCCAGTAGAATGACTAAAATGTTTCTCTGAACTTAAATTTTAAAGAAATCATTGCTGTCAGGAGTAGTTTGTACAGTTATAAATACCCTACTCTATCCTGATCCACAAGGAAAGGAATTGTCCTCTGAGGCAGCAAAATCTCCTGAATCACTGGTTATTGCTGAACAAAGAGAGAAATTCATGTTCATCTTTGAAGTCTAGCAGAACTAACTTCTGTGCCAGATAGCATGAAGGTAATAGTCATAATGTTTCTTAATATTGCTGTATCTTAATTCTGTTCTAAGAAGTAAACTTAATTGAAATATAATGTAAAATCATAATTCAAATATATTTTCTTTAGTAGAAATGGAACACTTAACCTGTAACAAGGTATGCCAATGRGAAAATTATAGTATTAGCTAACCACAGATCATGAAAAAGGCAGATGTTCTAAGAAAGGCCAGTGTTCTGAGAAATACGCGAATATACAAAATGGATTAAAGCATCTAGAACAGCTTCTTGCAGATCTTATTTTACTGAGGAGCATTCTTAGTAAGGGGTTATTTTTCCTTTTATTATATGGGAGACAAAGAACTTTCCATTGAAAGATGATTTGGGATATTTTTGTTTTCAAATTTGAATGTGTACAGAGCATTTTTTGTGATGCGTTTCATGTCACTAAGAAGCTTTGTCTCAAAAAACATTCAGTAGTCTTGTTAATACTAGTATTCAGTTATTACTGTAGGAAAAAGTATCAATTATTGCAACTTTATAAGCCTCATTTTCTTAATATAATATTTGGAAATGTTTTATTTTTTTGACAGGATATTTTACATTGCCAGGTAGCTGGTAGTAATTTAATTTTCATATTGAGTCCTCTTTTGTGAATACAGGTTTTTTTAGAAATTTAGAAAATGATAGAAATGAATTTATTACTGAGGGCATTGAGAGGGTATTGGCTATTGTCAGCATGCTGCTGTTCAGTTGAAAATGTTCAGTTGGGTTTTAACTGTAGCAGCTGTAATAATTTCTTATATAAATGTAACTTAATTAAGACTATTTTGCTTCTTCTTCTACAGTCGATACAGTGACACTATTTCTTAATATCTTTGGATGTTTGGCCTGGTTTTATGTTGATGCTTCACGAGGAGTTGATTTTGGATTGAGTATTCTCTGGTTCTTGCTTTTTACTCCTTGTTCTTTTGTCTGCTGGTACAGACCACTTTATGGAGCTTTCAGGTAACAACTTCAGCTTGACTTAGGGTATTTAAAAACTTGTCAAAATGCATTAACATTCCAGAATTTGCTTGATTATCACGGTGATAATCCTTTGAAGTGCTTTCATGAGAAACAAATACTATGTTTGCCATTAATTCAGTTGTTGAATTTCAAATTTAGATGCCAATAGGTAGTAATAMTCTGGAATATCCTTTAAAATATTTTTAGTTTCTACCACAGACAAAATATTTGTTGGCAATATTTAACTTTGTTAAAGTTAATAGGGGCTGGTAACAGTTGCAAAGTAAATTCTCTTTAAATCTGTCTCTTTGCACCAGTAATTTAAGAAGGTTAGTAGTAAGAGTGTCTTAAATTTTTTGCCTCCTGAATGAACTTCATAAATAGCTGCTCTTGAAATCGTGTATTTTTAACTACATAAAAAATGTAGTTAARAATACACCTACAGTGTCTGTAATTGAAATGGCCTGAGATTCTTAATTAATAGAGCAGGTATATAGTAAACAAAGTAGTATTTTTCCTAGTATTAATAATCTTTGCAAACTTCAGAAGTATGAGGTGTGTGATTAAGGAGTAGAATAATGTGTTTGCATGCAAAATCAAACAGTTTTCTTGGTCAAGATCAGCATGTAGAGATTTCAAATCCTATAGGCTGAAAGTATCTTTTTACATTGAAGTGATTCAGCATGTTCTCAGTTAAAGTAGCCTTATTCTTGCATTAAAAGGTTTATGACCAGGAGTTGCAAGTGTAACACTTAAACTATGTGAAGTGTTTCTTTTTGCTAACCAAAGAGGTATTCCTGTACCCATAGGAAATCTGTGAGGAACCATATAGTTTAACTTGCATTTCCTGTCTAGTAAATCCGTAGCTTTTCATAGTGAAAATTGGCTGATTGAGAAAGGAAAACTACTACTTGCATATTCAACTTGCACTTAGTTGCTCAGCTGAAAATGAAATAGTCGTTGAACTAAACTGTATAGAAATTACAAACTCCCTTCTGCAGGAAGAGCTGTTAAGGGCAAAATCTGTTTCTCTGACATAACTGAATGACTTGTGTTTGCTGCTAGAGTTCTTAAGGAAGTATATCATATGATCATTAGTTTTGATAATAGTAGGTTGAATCTTCGTTGAAATTATATCAAATTATATTTGTCTGGGTTTTTTTTTTAAAATTTTTTTTATTTTCAGTGTTTGTAAGGCTGGCATTTTAGTAATTTAAACAGCAAATGTATTTTATACATTTTACTTTAAAGCAATAGCTGCTTCAGTATTCTGGTGTGCCTGGAGTTTCAGTAATTCCATATGGGATTTTATGTCCTTTCACAAGTTAAATATTTTCTTCCCATCTTGCCAGCACTGTGAACTTCACTCTGAAAGTGGAGCAGAATTCTGTATACAAACTTAAATGGTTAGTTGAAGAGGTCTTGCTGTGGGCTGAACAGAACTATTCTCACCGTTCTTAGATGTGCAGTGGCAAAGAAGTGCATTGAAGAAGAAAGAGCAGCTTTTGTAAATAAACACTCCACAGAACCATAGAATTGCTGATACTTCATATCACTGTTGATAAATGAAAGTACTTTTACTCTAATTAATGCAGAAAAAATTAGATTGTTATTACAGAATTTGAATAAAAATCATGAATTTTCTGTCTGCTTTAATCTTTCCCCCCCACCTCTTTCAGGAGTGACAGTTCATTCAGGTTCTTTGTGTTCTTCTTTGTATATATCTGTCAGTTTGCTGTACATGTACTTCAAGCTGCAGGATTTCAAAGATGGGGAAATTGGTGAGTATTGTTTACTGTAGTGTTCTACTGTATGTAAGACTAACACATTTGAAGTAACAACTGCACTACAGTCTATATATTTTCAAAGGAATAATCATGTGTTCACTGGAATGTTACATTTAGTTCTTAAAAAAAAGCATTTTTGGAGTGCTCTTAACTAGCAGAAGTGTGTGAAATGTATCCARAGAATACATTTCTAGGCTGGTCAAAATTTATCCTTCAATTTAAACCACTTTGAACCGCTCTTTTATACATTACCTCCTCTATTTTGGTAGTGTGAGTAGTTATTACTTGTTCTGTATTTAAAATAAAAGAAAACAAATACAAATTTAGACATTAATAATGTACTGTTTGCATATTTTTGTATTGTCAGTTATTTCTAATTATGTTAATACACTTACTATATATTGAGGAATTTATGGCTAAAATTTGTAGAATGAGTGAGGCATTTAGGTGAGTATCATGGTATATCTTTGATATTTGAAAAGTTCATTTGTCTGAGTCACCTCCATATTCTGTAATAAGTTGATTTTTCTTTTAAATGTTTGTAAATATGTAAGATTTTACATGAAGCTTGTATGTATATTATGTTTTATTCGAGCCTTTGAGGTCTAACACTTATATTTAATGAGGAGAAGGTATGGGCAATCAGTCACTGTCCTTGGAATAAAGTCATTAACTAAAAGCAAGGTTGTAGTAGCCAGGTAACATGAAGAGTCACGAGTAGCAGTGCTTTATTTGGGTAACAACCCTTCCCTGTATCAGTGCAGACAAAACAGTATTGCTTTAGAACTGTTATGTAAGGAAAAATCCTGCTTTATTATTTTTGCTCTGGTATTTTCTATTTTGCTTATTCGTCCAAGCCTCTGAAGTGTGCATTTAAGCGTACTTTGGGAAGGAGTGTGGAAAGTAGCCAGATCATCGAAAAATGCTAATTACAGTTTGGATTTTGGCATTTTGTGGTAGATTRTGGTGGAGTATATCAGATATCAAAGCCGTTTTAAACAGGTACAGGAAAACTTTAAGGTTTGGATTTACAATGATTTTTAGCTTTTTTTTTTGTTTGTTTTAATAATGTGGAGGAATAATTTTCTTCTTAATGTACAGAGTTTTGTTCTTTAGGCAGCCTACTTTTTTAGTTTACAAGTCTGAAACTGTTGATGTTTGTTGGTGTTTCAATTTTGAAGAATGGGGAAATGCTTGAAGTGGATACTGTACAGCAGTTTTCTCTATTAGTTCATCTGATGCTCCTCCCTATTTAAAAAAATTATCATGTTGATCTCAGTTGAGAAAGCATCTCTGTGTGGATACGACTATATGAATCTTCCCGCACAGAAGCTGTGTATATGTGATATGTTTCTGTTCTATATTTGTTTCTATAGAAACTATCTTTTTAGGGATATTTTCTCTTCCATGAATTCATGTTGTTTTAAATCAGTCTCAAATGACAAAAAATCCTCAAGAGGTTGATAGGCAACTCTAATTTCTCCACAATACTCTCAGAGATAATAATATTTACAAYGCTTTTTTCATATAGTTTCACTGCAGTTTTTGTGAAAAAATTGATTCTAAGCTTTGAAAGGGTGTCATAGAACCAAAATATGTTTACATAAAATACACATGATTTTTTTTTCAAAATTATTCTAAATTGTTAAGAACTAGGAGGCTATAAAGTGATTAGGGTATATTGGGTTAAATGGTTCATGTGCTGTACTAATAAAGTTTGTTTTTTATCTTTCTTTTAGTGGGTGGATTTCATCTCTTACTGGACTTAATAAGAGTATTCCTGTTGGCATTATGATGATAATCATAGCTGCACTTTTCACAGCATCTGCTGTTATCTCACTAGTTATGTTTAAAAAGGTAAATTACATACTATTTCCCTCTTCTGTTTCCTGTGTTTGATCTGGATTTTACTTTCTGTCTTGAGAGAGGTACTCTTTCACAAAGTAGTATGGATTAAATTATGTACTTCGAGGTGAGTCTAACCTAGCCTATTGACAACTGTATAGTTTTACTTATACTGTTGTGGAGTTAAAAAATGCTGTTTGTACAATGCATATGTTTTCTGCAAATGGGGAAGGATGGCTCTGAATAAGAGAACCCCCCCCACCATGAAAGAGTGTGTGAATGCACTGGACACTGTGATTGGAGCTGTAGATGCCAGATCGTTCATCAGGCACAGGGAAGTGTGACTCAAGTGATGGATGAGTTTCAGCTCTTACCAAAATCATTCCCTTTAAAATCAATAGAAGAGAGAGATGCTCAGTACCTCAGAAAAGGACTTTTGTTTCTCTGTATTCTGATGATTATGTGCTGGTTGAATTCTAATTATTCAACCTCAGTTACAGTGAGATTGAAAGATTTTTTTGCATACACAAATTCTTCTGGCCTTTTTACAGAAATTTAAAGTGTGTTGCTGGAAATATCCTTTCTTGTTTTCTGTAGAAAGGCCCTCTATAGGAGGAGAAGCAAGCAAGAAAAATATATGGTGGAACATAATTTTACACTTTTCTTATTGTAYGCATCTGGATTATTTTCAAAAATCTGCATATTCCTATATGACTTGGTATATCTTTCTGAATTAGAAATAGTCACATTTATAACAGAGAAAAAAGTTACAGTAATTTTGCTACACTGGAATGAAAATGTCTTTGCAATATTATTTGACAACCTTTTGTGTGACTTGACTGAATGTGAGTCATAAATAGCATTTGAATTTTAATACTCAGGTAACTGGAAGTTTTTAATTTGTCTGGTTTTGTTGGTTTTTATTTTGTTATATGGCATATTTTTAAGAGTGTTTTTAAGGCATATTGTTTATTTCTCTGATTATTATGAAGAGCTGTTGATTCATGAYGCTAGTTTAGCAAATGCATATCTATATAATTAGAATATTTTGTACTTTTTAATGTTTAGTCAGAGCATAGGTTATTCCTATAACCAGAGTAATTAAAATGTTTCTAAATATTGATGTAGAAAAAAGTTCACCAAATAATACATTTTCATAAGTTCATAATAATACATTTTAGTAAACATGAGACCCCTCTGAACTTGCAAATGATTACAGGTATCCCCTACAGTCAAACTGTGTGTGCAGCAGGACAATCAAAATTCAAGGGTTTATGGGAAAAAAATCCATGTTCTGATCTCTGAATCCTCTCAAACACATGAACAAATCACATTTCCCCCCCTCACAGCTCTGCCTTGCGTTTGAGAGTTTGCTGTTGGTCTACTAAGAAATGGGAAGTGTGACATCATTTTTCCATTGCTTTTCCCCACTGCAGGTGCACGGGCTCTACCGCACAACTGGTGCGAGCTTTGAGAAAGCGCAGCAGGAGTTTGCCACAGGAGTGATGTCCAACAAAACTGTTCAAACTGCTGCGGCCAATGCTGCCTCGACAGCGGCCACCAGTGCAGCTCAAAATGCATTCAAGGGGAACCGAATGTAGGGAAACAAAATCACCACGGTTCTCTTCAACGGTTCTTTATTTTCCAGTCACTTACCATGTTCCCTAAATGCCTACATCAAAATTCACACAGCATGTTTGTTTCTTCTGCAGATATGCATGGGTTAAATGGGAAATGTTTGGTTTATTTTATTATAAATTTATTTATTTTAAGAAGAAGACCGTTCTTTTCTCTTTAACATGTTGAATTCTACAATATAAAGCTTTCCGTATTTTATTGGGGATAAATCATTTCAACAACTGGCCTGAGAATGAACTGCAGTGTACAATGATCAAATCAATGTATTAAGAATCTTAGGTTTTATAGCAGTTCACTCCAGTACTTCATTTTTAACTTCAGGAAAGCACTTCAGATTGATTATTTTTCTTCACAAGAACTGATTTCCCTATTTCTATCATAAGAGAGATGTAAAAAGTTAGGTTTGGCTACTGCTTTTGCAATTTCAGCAGCTGTTAGAGGTCAAATGCAAGTAAGGCAGAGAGTATAAATTCTTCTCTTGGTTTTTTTTGAGGATATGTCTTTTGATAGAAACCTGAAAGTTTGCATGAATACTGTTGAGTTAACCTGATCTTGTTTAAGTAGTGTTTTGGTCCAGAATTTACCTGCGCCACTTTATAGCATTTGTTTATATCTATTTCCATGGAGTATTCTCTACCTGTGAGAAATTACTATGGAGCATAAATATTTTCTGTAATAGAATGTGTAATAATGCAGTGTACAGTTTAAGGAAGTTAACTGGGGATTTCAATCACAAAGCTACATGATTACATATTTGCTATTTTTAACTTCAGTATTCACATATCCCCTGTCCCTCTTCTATTTGCAGTGGTATTTTCATTTTATTTGGGATTTTTTTTGTTAGTTTTTTGTTGGAGTTTTTTTTTCAAGTTTAGATTTATGTTTAACAGTGGTACTAAATTTCTAGCCTGGACAGTCACTCTGTTTACTGCCTGTCCAAAACACTATGTATAAAGTATTTAATTTTCTAGCAGGAATATTGTGTAAAATCAGGCTCTTTAAGCGATGACATTTAACAGATACTTGAATGAATTTTAATGTTAACTCATCCATCTCTGTGATGTGATTTAAGCTATAGTAAAAAAGCTTTTAAACTTTTTGATTTGGCAAAGGGAGAAATGTTTAATAAAGTTAACTCATTGAACTGGAAGCCCAAGACCTTAGATCAGTGCTGGGAAACTAACAATTCCTCATGTTACATACCATCACAATATTCTAGATTATAATATAATCAGATTTTTGTATAGAGTGAGTTTCTCTCCTTTGAAGACCTTACATGCTTGGATTGCCTCATGAGACTTGTATACAATACTTAGACAGTTTTTCAGACTCTCTAATAGAATGGAAAGATGACATCCTACAACCTGTGTAAGTACACACTTTGGCTGAAATGAATTCAGCTCTTAAGGTGAATTATCTTTAATAACACAGCATAAAGTTCTGAGGCCCTTCCATGTTCTGAATGTGAACTGAATTTCATAGAGSCTTTTTCACTACACTGTATTCATAATAATAGAAGCTCATTAAAAAAACACTCCCCTAGCTTAATCCCTGAATCACTAATATAGTGTTAGCATGAATTCTCCTATTAATCTCCTTTCTTTTACTTATTTCTTTAAACACAATTTGAATTTGAATAAACGTCATAGTTTCACCTATGCTGAAGTTCATATTAATGAATATACTTGCTTAAATATTCTATGTAACAAGGCTGTTAAAATGTCATAATAGTGGACAAGCTGACATTTAACTTAAATTTGTGTGGAATGTTTTTAAAGCTTTCTAGATGAAAGTCACTGTTCCCTGCTGAGATTGGGGAYCATCATTCTAGCAACTGTATATCAAGATTTTCTTTTCATATTTTAAACTTAACTTGAGGGTTGAATCTAAGAACTCTACTATGGATTACTTTTTAATCTAAATTTAGGGAATTCTTTTGGTATCCCTTGGAATAGGGATAGGAATAGCAGGGACATCTTCCTTCCAATTTAACTGAAGTTGAAGATTGCATAATAACATACATTAGCAAAAAACAAACCCACACACATTAGGAATAAAATCTGAATTTGACTGTTAGATTTTTTTCTCAAATGTTTGAAGGTTTTTTGAGAAAACATACGTAATGTTCTGTGTATAAGAATTGTTGATTTGTATTATCATGGGTTGAATGTACAGGTTTAAGCCTTCTGAGTGAAATTCAGAGTTGTGTCACATGTGAGTTCTTTAAACCAGAAATTGCTGACACTTTGCAGCCCAGAAGGGAGGGAAAAGTTTGTTTAGCTTTGACAATAGAAGGCTGAGATTTGTTAAAACATTTTATATCTAAAAACTAGATTTTAAAATCTCTTGTTAATCAGAGTATGGCGCCCACTTGAGTTGTCATATTGTAGTATTGTGACAAACTGAGTACAAGTTATGAAGTTTAAACACTGGAATGTCAGTAGTCATTGGTCTGTAATTTAGGAGTTGTTTTAATTTATCTTAGGATGTTTGTATATTTTGTAAATTACTAACAATGTTCTGCCATCCTGGTGATTGTCATGGTTCAAATGCACTTCTTCTGTCCCTCTGTTGCATGTCTGGGTAGTTCAGAAGTTTTGTATATTTATTGTATTAACACAGTGTCATAGAATAAAAAAATACTTTTTTCCTTAGTGTTCGCTCTGTATAGTTTTGACCAATAATGGGGATTTTTCTTCTAACAGTCAGGGTGATGTGCAGGGAAGATGATTTATGTAAAAGTCTGACTTGCTTTTTATAATTCTGTATATAGATGCTGTATTTCTGCTGAAATGGTGTAGCAAAATGTCCACTATCAATAAATCTGGTTAAAGAGTATTATTCTACTCAACTGTTATGAAGAAAATTCTTAAAATACTTGCAGCTTACCTTCTTGTGCTGTAAATTCACAAGGGTTAAAATTAAACATGCTCTGTCATGGCTGAATGGAATTCTACAGGTATTAAGTGAATCTTAAAACATTATTGAAAGTAAAATGAAGTTGCTGAAAAAAACATTGCTTTGGTAGTGTTCATTTTCCTAATTGATGCCAATGAATTGGCATTTCTGTGTCACTGTTGTGTCCTGCTTTTTTTTTTTTAAAGTTTTTAAAAAAACTTTTTTAGGCACGATCAAACCTATTCATTTTTTTTTCCATATAATGTCAGTTATAGCACCTGCCCACTAGTACTCATCTTTTTACTGGGTTTCCTTTGAAGAGCAGAATGGCTTAATCTAGACCATTGTGCTGTAGTTAAGTTTGCAAATGCATGATACAGAGATCATGCATATACAGAGAACAGTGATCTGAGGTACACTCAGGATTATTTTGGGAGATGGCAGATGTGTTTTTGAAGACTCTTGCACACGCATCAGTCAGTATTGAAATTGTTCATCAGCTTGATCTTTCTTTGTAATTCAAAGATCTAGGATGGCAAAGAGAGCAGACTGAAGGAAGAAGTTTTGTACTTTCTTGTAAATGTAAGCACGATCGTGCCACATGATCGAGTCATGCTTTGTGTTTAGAATTATTACATGGTGTTAATGCTCTTGATGGGAGATAGTTCCTCTGGTTTGCTGAGGCTTATTTCCTCAAGAGATTGTAAGCATGGAGTTGGAAAGGCATGCACACACTAGGAGAAAAGCATGGGTTAAGAGAACTGTGATTAAAAATACTCAGTGATACTTCAGGGAAGATATTTCTGTCAAGGAAAAGGCATACACCTGGAGCATTCTGGTTATGAATCCAGTATAGGGCACAGTACCGGATAATTAAAACTGTTCAGTTTGACKCAGTTACACATATATGTATTTGTAATTTTCCTACAAATTTTATGTCTGCAGGTAGCTTTTATTCTCGTAATTAGAAAACTCAGGAAGATTTACAAAGGAAGTAGTGCAGATCTCTTAGCTGAGCAGCAAAAGCCAGTGAAACTTTATGCAAGCATTAAACTAGATACTGTGTCATGTGATACTGAGGAAAAAAGAAAAAAGACATTGATAAGGAAGTATGACTTGTGGCTCAGGCTGCTGTATGTTTTTCTGTAGAAAAAAAACAACTGTCCAGCAGTTTAATGAAAGCATATGTAGCTCAACCAAAATGTGCTTTTTGTTGGATGAAAGTGATTACATCGAAGAGTTGTACTTTCAATACATTTATTATCTTTTAATACACATGGAGCTGTTAACATTAGGTAATGTGTGTGTATATATATATATAAAATAAGTATACTCTCCTGCTTTTGTGAGTGTTCCTTCGTGTTCGTGTTACATTACACTCAGATATGAAGGCAAATAGTATAGAGAAGCTGCTGTTTAGAGTGTTGAGAATACCAGGTTTTACTACTTTATATCCATGATTCATGAAGGGAAACCTCCAGCCAGAGAGATGGGAAATGTTGAGGACTGATTTATATTGATCAAGTTGGAGGCTGTATTAGTAAAAATTGGGCTGGTGCAGGCCTGGAAACTAGGCTGACCTCAGTTACTTGAGGCTGTGCACTTGGCTTTCCTGCTCTGCGACTCTGTGCAGCTGGAGTTGGGTAGGCTACACTGGCTGGASCCCAGCCTAATGTACACAACAGCTGCCTCTGACCACTGGTGCCTCCATGGCAGCAGCTGCTCTGCCACTGGTGCAGCTGACAATGCTGCAAGTAGATTTTATCATGTTTATAGCCTAATTAAACAATTGTGTGTATCTGAGCTGTAATCATTGCTCACATGCCAAAGCATGGTTGTTTTTAAGTGCAGAGCTGTTCTCTTTGTTGTACCTGTATTTTTTAGAGGAATGCAGTTTGTTCTTTTTACAGGAGTGCATGATGCTTTAAAGGAAAAAAGCATATCCTGAATTAGGAGTAGGGTCACACTTCTTGTTCAAGGGAAGAGAACAACTGGAAGAACCAATTTTGTYAGAAAATATCTAAATCACCTCTGAGATAACTGAGTGCAACCTATCACCTATTAATTTAAATCGGTGAATTCATTAAATTTGGAWTTTTTTTTCCTTTACCTTGGCCAGACCAAATTACTGATCCCACTGCATCTGAGTGATACCTTAACCAGTTAGTGATTCCTACACTCTCAAAATTCACTGATACGAAGATATAAATAAAATAAATGGCATCRATTTGAAAACAAACTTTCAGTGAATCGCAGGACAAGACCCCATCCTGGTATTCCTGGCACTGTGAGACTGATAATAGACATCTACTTTGTGATTGCATCACTGTTATAAACCCAACTGGAGCTTGGGCACCAAGTTATAGGAATTGTAACAACACACACAATTAGAGACTTGAACTCTGTGCTTAACTTTACTGAAAAAGGAAGGTAATATTTTTAGCTACTCCAATCAGTATGTCATAATTTCTTTAAGCATTTTTTATATTGGTAAACGCTCTATGTATGTATACCTGTTTTGTAATTCATAAACTTACATGATAGTGGTGCATTCAGTGGCACCTGTCCCCTTACTTCTGGACTGTAGGTTTCTAAAGGTTCCAAGTTAGACGAGTAATTAAACTACATGTAATTAATTATATATGAATTTAATAGAAGTGGAACATAGCAACTGAGAAATAAGTGACATATTGACTTTTCTTTAAATTGCTGAAGCCTTGCTTCTCATTCTGCTACGGACTGGCTTTGTAATGTTTCTCTAGTTTTGTCATGTCACAGTTGAAAGGTGCAACATACTGTGGCAAACACCATTTTAAAGGTCTGCATGTGATGAAGCAGTATTTGTTTTACAACCATTACTACCCCTTTCCATCAGCAAGGAACTGCAGAGCTTTAGTTGCAAAATGAAACACATTTGTCAGAACTGTATGCAATTTGAAAGTCTCTTTAATGCAACTGTATTGTATAACACATAGTTACAATTTCAGATCACATACTTTTGATCAGTAAGCAGTAATAATTGTTAAAGTCAGATGGGAATCTGAAATACATCATTGGACTGGGATCTAAAATGCTATTAAAGCTGCAATTAAAGCTCAACTTGGCTCAACTTGTCCAATATGTTGAATTCAGGTAGTCAGACTCCTGTTAAAAGTTCAAAAACTCACATTTAATTGATATTTAGATTAAAAAGAAGACATTAGGTACATCATTCATGCTAACAAATGTACATAGTGGTGAGTCAAGAACAGAAAAACAGTACCACAAATAAACCATGGCTCAAAACCTACTCTAGCTGGATCGGTGCAGCCGCTCATCCTATACCGAGGAGCTGTGTATGCGTTGCTGCCGTGCTCTGCTTTTGTTGGACTCTRCCCTTTCCTTGAGGCAGGCACCAATGCCCATGGCTGTCAAGGAAGGCCTGAACTCCTCCATT
Organism: Malurus melanocephalus; assembly: GCF_030028575.1. Classification (NCBI taxonomy): domain Eukaryota; kingdom Metazoa; phylum Chordata; class Aves; order Passeriformes; family Maluridae; genus Malurus; species Malurus melanocephalus. The sequence goes on from NW_026623263.1 coordinate 2,746,523, forward strand.
TACCACTAGGACATGGGAAACTTGGGTAAGGGGGGGTTGGGGTAGCAATGCAAAATGGAAATGATTTGGCTGAAAAAAACCTCAAAATCCAGAGAACTTTATTGACTAAAAWAGATATAAAGCAATATAGACAACCCAGAAACAGCTCAGTAGCAATGTTTTCTGCAGTGCTGCATTACAARTAAAGCACACTAAGAAACCTTGCTGAGCCTTTTCAGCTTTTAGAGTGTTAATGGCCAGAGGTGGAYACAGCTTCACACTGGAAGCATCTGTATTTCACAGATTTGAGTAATTAAAATCATTCTAGAAAATATTTTTGTCAAATCTTCAAGCTGCTGTTACTACTGTTATATTGATCTTCAACCTCAGTGATTTTACTGCATTACTCTACTTCCACATCACCAAATTCCAGCCACCTCTTCCCTGGGAGGTCCCTTTTCAAATCACTTGTTTAAAAGCAAAAAATAAAATTTTAAAAAACCACACAACCAACCAAAACCCCCACAAAACCCATTCCTCATATTGCACATCTCACACAAATCTGTGTATATATATATATATATATTTAAATATGCTACAAATTAGAAAAAAAAAAGTCTATGGCACTTTATTGAATATAAGTTTAAAAGTTGATGAAACCACAGATGTCTGAAGAATTCTTCAATACCACAAAAACAAAGTTAAACTGAACTAATTGGCACACAGGTTTTAAAGAATCCACAGCAAATTCCTTTAGATCCTATGCAGTGCATGTACATTAAGAAGCAGTTACACTCTGCAGCCCCCTCATGAAATTAATTAAATTAGCTTTAAGCTGATTTTTTTTTCTTTTTCCCAAAGTGCCTTTGAAAGCTACTGCTGAGGTGAACTTCAGGAGCAATTTAAACAGCTGTGAAACTTAATGAGTGCACCCTGCACCTGAAAACCTCATCCAGGAAAAAAAAATTTAAAATCCTCAATATACACCACCTTATCACTTGCTAGAAAAACAGAACCCTGAGAAAAGAAATTCTGATTATTTTCCCTCTTTATTTCTTCCCAGCCTGTCTTCTATCTGTACKATGTGATGGACATGGATATTCTTGCAAGTTAGTTATTATGCTGTTGCAGAGCAAGCTGAAAATATACCAGCAACAAGCAGAAAAGCTGGTTCTTCTTGGTTACAAATGCAAACAAAAGCAAAACATGCCACTGAAAATATCTCCTTTGCACTTAAAAAAAAAACCAAACCCAAACAAAACGTACTGTTGAAATTCTTACAAGCATCATGTGGATCACAGCAGAGGTCAGCTAGTAACGAATGAAGGTCACTCATTGTTTACTGCTCTGCCAGAGCACTGTATGCTCTCTCTACCTTTGCAAGAACTGACCTGATTCTGATTAATCAAGTGCTCAAGCCAAAGAAGCGTTTGTCACCCTAATAGCGTGTCAAGATTTGTTGGCAGTGGTGACCTGGGCACTAGATTGTTACCCACCTAAGGAAGGTAAAACTGTAAATCTACTTAGTAATTCAATCTACTTAGTATTTAATTTTCATCTGGTTTATATGGTACTCACACAACTACTTACCCCCTCTTTCCCAACTGCAGGACCCCGAGGGCAGGGAATAGCTGAGCTGGTGGCCAGGTCCAGTGCATGCTCCAGCAGGGGCTCGGGAAGGATGCTTGGAGGATGCCTGGCTGGACCCCAGGTACAAGCCCAGTGCGTGTCCTTCAGGTGTGGGGGCTGTGCATGGGACAAAGCCGAGACAAACACAGGTACGGACACAGTGTGTGGGCTCTGATTTTCATCTTCAGGCACCACTGTGCTGGTAATTTTGCTTTGTTAAAATCTTGATTTGTGCAGGCAGTTGGTCCCAGACCACAACTTTTGCAGAAGATTTAAATTTAATATTTAAAAGAAAATTGAGTTAGCCTTTTGAAAGTAAAAGATGGTGGATTTCGTTGCAGGAGCAGGTAAATGCAAGAAGAGGCTAGATTGAAACAATCCCTTTGGGAATATAGGCAGAAGTTGACCTTACTTGTTTGCACTGCATGTCAGAGGTCACCTGAATCTGTCCAGCTYGGGCTGCAGGTGCTGTGGGCACAGAGGTGTGGGCTGGGAGCTGCTCTGCATCCGTGGTGTGCAGCAGGTGCTGGATGGGGACCCAGCTCCACACTGTCACCCATCCTTGAGGCTGTCCCGGGCCCGCTGTCAGGAYTGCTGAACAGCTCTTGTGATCTGAAGGACTTGAGCAGTGCCTTGAAAGCACCTACCTTCCTGTACAGTAACAGCGATTTTTTAATACCTAAAGGCACACTTTAAGGGACTGACCAGGCATAAATAAGACTCTCTGCTCCGTGTAACACAGTGAAGCAACATTATCACTGGATGATGTTAAACTACCAAGAACTAAGAAGAGGAATCTAAAATTCATCCAAGTGTTTCATTAGAACTACTTCTCAGATGAATTATCCCCAATGCTCCGATGGCACAGTTGCATCATACCTTTCTTTTCAAAAACACCTTACAAACTTGATATCAGAAGTAGTTCTAGTGAAGCAACACCACAAATAACACAACCAGCTGGCTTTGAGAAAAAAAAAAAAAGACATTTGTGGCCAGGTCTGTTTAATTTCTGCCGATTTAGTTGAAAAAGAGTTTACTACTACGCACAAAAAAAAAAAAAGTAAAAAGGAAATAAACCTTCCCAGCCACATAGAATTTGTCAAGACTTTYTGAAAAATTTAAATTTCCTAAAGATTTATGTGCATCTGGGTAATGAGACAGATTAATCTGTAGACTGGGATCAATGCTTCACTGATGAGAGAAAAGGTAATACTGYTGGAAGTACAATGTGAGATCCACAGTTGTAGGAGAGGTTGCAGCCCAGGTCAGGCTGGTGCTGTGGGGAGCTGTTATCYGCTTGGGATTTCAGAAGTTTTAATAAAAGCTTTTGAAATAATTCAATTTCATCTGAATCAGATGGGAGCCAGTCTAAGAACAGCTTCTCTGTCTAGTCAGTGGAAAAAGTATGTACCTGCTAAGTAACAAATGGCACACACCTTGAACTCTAAGTTTCAAGAGAGAGCAACCCTGCAGGAACTTAACTTTCTAAATGCCTAAAGATTGGTGTAAACGTCAGCTTTGCTCTCTCCAACATAGAGTTAATATCCAAGAAGGCACTGTGCTTCCAGGATCAAAAAGCACCTCCAKGAAAATGGTACCAAACCAGGTCATKGTGAAGAAATATTCACCAGTGAAGGGAGCCCTTGGAAACAAAGCCTCATTCAAATAGGCTTCTTTTGCTTAAGGAAAGAAAAAAAAAATGTGTGGGTTTTTATTATTTTAAACCCCAATTCTTCAAAGTGACCAAGGTGGGTTAGGCAATCCAATCAATCAGAATTTGTCAGTTTTAACAACATTCCTGCTATATACATGTGATTACTCACATCCCCAGTTGGATTTAATATATTCCACTGTGTCCTGATCACAGAATGAAACTAAAAATATCCCCAAGTATTTACATTCTGCTTTCTTGGGATCCTTTCTCTGATCCTCATTGCCCAGCAAGGAAGAAAGACCCTTTCAGTAGTTCAGGGCTGGAATGCATGGGGCTCAATCACACAAATGGTAAAAACAGGTAAATGGATCTGCTTGCCCAGTCAATGGAAAGCAGAAACAGATCCAGATGCTGGTATTTTCCCCCACTGGAGTTAAAGGAGGCAGATGAGGTTTTTTCCTTCTTCTATTTCTTCTTGCACTTTGTCACTGGATGTGGCTATTTCAGCTTGTGCTGAGAAGACTGCACAGATGAACGTCAGAACAGTGCCCCCGATAGCTGTGTAGAAAGCCCAGCCTAAGGAGCAGTCTCCAAGTTTGTAAGCAGAAGCATAATCTCCACAATAGTTTCTTGCCTTCGTGCATCCCCAACCGGCAGGGTAAAGTATCAAGCCTAAGATAAGGAAGAGCCCTAGAAATAAAAACAGAAACAAGTTTAACAAACAATCAGTTTAACACCAAATGCAGCACATCCAGACATGGTTATCATGGTCACTAATACTCTTAATTACCAGGATTAGGAAAAAAATTGCCATCCCATCCATCCAACCTTCCTTTACTGATTGTTCCCTAGTCTATGCCATACAGTCTTTTAACTAAATTTGATGCTACCCTGTGATTCATGTTGTGAAAAGCTTATTTTATATTAAAATGGACTAGTTCCTAATTTTAATCTCTGTACTCCTCCTACATCCTTTGTTCTCACACATTATTGCTACTTTGAGAGCCTGTAAAATTTTCAAGCATCTCTATCTACTGCTTATACTTGCACTCCTCAAAAACTTAGGAATGTTTACACCCACTTTTGRTTTTGTATTTAGCTAGCCCTCATTCAGCTGTATTTAGCCACTCATCATAAATGTTTGCCTCTTTTTCCTCTGGATTTTGCCTACATTGATTTTCTTGCCTGGGAAAAAACAAAAAAAAGGGAAAAAAAAATCTCCCACTTCTGGATTTCTGGCCACATTAGGACATATTAGAAAAATAACACTGCCAGCTCAGTAAGCTGCTCTCCTAACAGAGGGATTCTGGAGTCAGCCTGTCAGCCTCAAACGAACAGATCCAAGTACCCACAGCCAGTGCATGCAAAACCCTGGGATCCTCCAAACAGGCAACTACTACAGAAGGAAAGCACATTTCTAGTGATGGCAGGAGCAAAAGCCTCAACTGCCCATCTTGCTAAACTRCCTAAATACCCTCCTGTTCCTCCGGCTGGAAATGAAATGCTCAGAGTAGACTTCTGCCCATGTGATTGTCTCTCATATTCATAATTACTCTATGAATGACAGGCTTCATTAATTAGAAATCACATTACTGTCCCTGTGCGTGTCTGAACAAAAGAGAGGGGATTTAATAAAAATGTCTAATGTAACAATAACAGCTAGTGGCTACAGTGCTTTCTTACGGGCCCTGCTAAGAAAAGAATCACAATGAATTAAACACACACCTCCCTCCTGCAAGGAATGCAGGAAGGGGCTAAACATCAGGACAGCTCACAGGTACCAACACTTGTTTTCTGTTTACCTTATTATTTTCCTGACAAGAACAGGAAAAATTATGAAAATCAGGTTTTGTTTAAACATCACCACTTTTCCAGAAAATGAATATAGCCTTCCAGATACTGCAAATATTTCTGATCARTTTTTCCTGCACTTTAGAGCCCTTTATTTAACCTGGTATCCAGATGAAAGCAACTGCTATAARTGCTGTTACCTTCTAGAAGTAAGCTATAAGTTGTGCACTAAAATCAGTCTTTTCTTTCTTCCCTATACCTAAGAGATTACAGAGGGCTAAAAGAGTTATTTATATCTGCTTCCATTCAGTTAGAGTAGCATTTAGACTCTTCTGCAGTATGTTACGTTTCCTTAATAGTTTGTTTAAAGAAATTCAGCCCGATGCATGAAATTTTCCTCATCAGCAAAGAAAAGGTGGACCCTAGCTAGTAAGCAGTTAATTTACACAAAATGCAAAAACCATCATGCAACTGTCTAAYGTCTGTGAATGCCAGACATTTCACAAAAGAAAGTCCTTCCTCCAGCGTTTTTCTAATGATGACACAACACCATGGGCATGAATGACCTAAATATCATTACTCTTTGGGGCGGCAAAATCCATTAGTGAGTGATATCCATTCTCTGTGGAGGGATTTCATCACTGCTTACATTTAAGAACCAATGGCAAATTTTATGCAGTGTTTCCTGGCTGGTTGGCCAAATACATTAAGTATAAAGTATTGCTTTATCTTGGACAGACCTGGATAAGCTGTGCATTCATCCTGCTGAGCCCTGAAGCCATTTCAGACTAAACACCAGCAGTTCCTTCTCTATTCATCACTAGTTTCCTGTTCTGTGCAACTGGCATGACCACACTATGTATCTTTCTGACTGCACATTGGTAGGGGCCAATTGCTGCTCTCTCTAATGATCACAAGTCCTTGGGTAGGTAAAAATCGCCATCACTGAGTTAAGAAGCTGTATCTGAAATGCCAGTGTAGCTGCTGCCAGCACGGAAGTTTTTTAAGTTTACCACTCCATCACTCACAAACCTAGACAGCCCGTGTTTCACAGAAAACCTGGCTTATGGCTGAGTGTCACAAGCAGGACCAACAAGACACATCCATCAATTTTTATCTAAACTAGAGCACTGAACAACTCCTGAAAGCTACTGGTTCGTGGAATGTATGCCCCAAGCTGAAAAGCCATAACCCAAAACTCAGTCTCTCAAAAAATGCAGCACTGCTGCCAAATACAGTCATCAGGACTTTACTGACTTAGACCTTTTTTATAAAGTACAGAAAATTCCTGGATATATAAATCTAATAAATACTATGAAAGACCATAATCTGATAAACTTCAGCTGTTTTCTACAGATGAAAACAAAATCTGGAGGAAACTCTTAACTATGGATTTGAATACAGTCAGAGTAAGAAACTGATTTCAGATAGCTAACTTCATAACTCCTATACTGGACCAGCATAATAAAACTAAAAAAATAAGTATTGTTTTCACTACCAAACCTCCTTTCTACTACTCCATTTCAGTGCAGACAGGCAGCCTCTCATGAGTCTCTTAGCATTATCATTTCTTACTTCATTAATAACAAGTTTCTGCTTGACAGGCAAAGTAAATAWAGATTATTCCATTAAGAAAATTCAACATATCCCCAGCAGATTCTGATTTCATGCCTTCGATTTCATGCTATCAGCGTGTGGGGAGGCACAGATCCCTTTTCTGCTAAAAAGCTCCAATATCCGGAGCAAAGGCTGAGCTGTGCAGACTCCCTTCCTGACTYTCCCAATCCACCCAGAAAGGAGTGTTCAATTAAATGGGAGCTTTGCCTCCTGCTACCTCAGATACCTCCTGAGGCTGTCTCAGAGGAGACAGCCACTGAGCTCATCTCAGTAACTCCTGCAGCTTGAACAAAATGGGCAGATAATGATCCACCAACAGTGCAAAACACTGCCTAAACTGCCTAAAACAGCAGCCAGCAAACCAAAGCACTTCACTGTTCAACTACTGCAACCAGGCACCCCTGAAAAAGAGTCAGCCCCTCTGCTCCTGTCTTCTGGTGACAGTTTGCCTTGAGACATATCTGGACAGTAAATATTTATGATGGAGATTTCTTTTTCTTAATAAATCAGTGTTTGCTCATCCCTGTGTCTTTGAAGACAAACCAGTATTAAAGAAAAAGAGAATAAAAACTGAGTGCTCTATTTGAAGAAGTTTTCTGCAATGAATCCTTTCTGTTCTTTGTGCCTGCTGTACAGTAAATGACTTTTAATTCACAGCCAATCTACCTGTAGAATTACTGCTGTTTGTTCACTCTGCTGGGAGAAACAAATTAACTCTGAAAACATTATAAGGTGTTCTCCACCGTGCTCCTCTACAGGCTCACAGAGCTCATGCTTGCTCTGTTCTAGATTTAACCCCCTCTCTGAGTACAGCTGCACTGCTGAGACCGCAGCTTGTGCAGCATACCACTGCTCCTACTTAATCAGCATGAACCCACTTCTTGAAACCAGTATGATAATTTTTCTTAATTGCATTTTCGTTTTTGTTAGTTGTTYCCAGTTCTCAGTTACCTTTCCTCTTAGGAATCTTTAAGAGAGGCATGAAAGAATGTCGTCACACAATGTTGTCAGATGCTGAGGAATGACAACAGAAAACTATTCAAATGACTTTTCTTACCCAGAGACCTCATCCGTAACTCTTTGGTGTTAGTTCTGTCAGCAGAGAACATTTTCACATCTTTCACTGAAGGCAATTTTACGACATAACCTTTTATTAWCAGGCCCTAATTACTTGCTTTCAAAAAAGAAGCCTTTGTGAGATTTAGATTTTAATGTTATTATTAGATTAAACTATATCTCATGATTACAACAGCCCATTAAACACCAGGCCCTCTTTGCTTAAATGGTGTAATAGCAACTTTCTCCTAAAACACCAAAACAAAACCTTGCAACGCACCGTGAATGTCGATTATCAATACAGCAGATTGCATCACTGTGCAATGGTGTTTCAGAAGACAGTTCATTAATGCTTTTCCTGTAGCAGAAGACTGTTTGTATTTGTGCACCAAGAATGTTTCCCCTTTGAAGGGTCTGCAGCTGCAGCAAGCCATTGCTTCTCCTGGTTTTCACACACTGCAGCAGTGCTGCCAGGTCAACACTGCAGGAACCAACAGACCAGACTTTCATTGTGGGCATTTTTATGTCACATTATGTGCTGGGGTCAGATCTGAGGAAAACCTTTTTTCTTCTTTGGAAGAAACCCTTGAGACAGGAGGCAGGCAGAGGCTTGTTTAGCTAAGTGAGGGCATGCTGGTTAGTTTTGACAGTCTCCTGTGCAGCTGCTGTTGTGCCGTATTAAACAACAGCATATACTAACAAAGCCAATTTCCATTGCAAAGCCTGAAACTATCTACTCATTTCCTAGCAAAATAGTAAAAGAAGTTTTTAAACACTGCTGAAGAAACAGGAAATTAAGCAGCTGTGATCAATGAGGTGGCACTGCAACAGGCTCCTATGGAGCAGCACAACTGAGCAGCAACATTTTCAGAGGGGAAGAGAAAAAGGGTAAAAGGGTAAAACAGGAAGGGACTRGCTTTGCAGTGCAGTGCAGGTGGGCTACATCCCCAGTGGCACTGATCCTGATTGTTTTCATCTTCTGCACAKCCACAAGGAGATTATGAATCAGCCAGGCACCCTACCTTTATTGCTCACAATTACACATGTGAAATATGCTACCTGAACAATTTCATGTGTTAAATATTTGTACAAATGTACTAGTCTAGATTAGGCCAAGGAGGCTTTTCCATATGCCCATTTTCCCTGACAAACCCAGSAGGGATGCCACCAGGTCACCACTTGTGCACTTTTGACCACTTTCCCCAGTGACAGACAGATGAAGGGACAGCCTCCTACCGGGCAGCTGCACCACAGACACSCTCAGGGAAATGATTCAGAAATACCCTTTCAATCAAGTGAGAGCTCAAGAGGTGGGCTCAGGCCAGCTGACCTTGTGCTTCTAGCACCCCACACTGGCTATAGGAAAAGGGTGAGATGGTGAATGGAACACTGCTAACAGTACCCACAGCACAGGACCCTAGACCTGCCTCTGCAGCTGCTCTTCATCACCCTGGAGGGCTGCCAGACCCACTAAATGCAAGAAGCTGACCAGAGGCAGGAGTTCTTTATCCAGAAATGAAGGGGAGACTTTTCATGCCCTAGTGCCTTAGAAATGGCCTCTGGCCCTCCTGGAAACACTGCATGAGAAACAAAAGCAAAACTCACAGTATTAGGAAGATCAATGCCTTAAAAAGCCTGCCTGGATGCCACAGCTGGAGCAGACTAACACGAGCAGAGGAGTTTTGGGGTAAGCTGGAAGCGTGGCTGTRGTGGGTGGGAGGGTTGCCAGCAGGCAATGCACTGAAGCAAGGTCCATCCCTTCTTAGCTACAATCACTGCAGATGGCTGCTCACACATACAGATTTATTTCAGTGAACTTGGGATACCCTAGCCTGAGGCAGGAGAATCAATCATTTGAAACTATAACCAGGTGACTGCACAGATTTTTTTGTTTTCCATTTCAAACTGTCTTGGTACTATAAGGGCATGCAGTTACCAGAAGAAGTAGTTCCCTAACCTCTGCCTTCCCCAAGCTGAGGAACAGGACAAGGTCCCTGCTCTCATGTTTCTTTTCCCATCTGTAATGCAAATCAAAGATATTTATTCACAACCAAASCTATGCAAACATCTGATGAAATTAGTGGATCTGGAAACAAAGATAGGAATACAGTGCAGGCCACTACTTCGTAGGACACTGAACCATTATGTTTTACTAGCCCCAAAAAAAGCCACAAAACATGAGAGTTTATCAGCTTGATGTGGGGAATTTAAGGCCTGTTTTTTTATGGTCTTACGACCTTACTACTTGGACTTCTCTGAAGTGAAGTGTGACCCTGCAGAACACTGTTTAAGAGAGGAGAGAGCAAATGCACCATTAGTTTTTAATAATTTTTATGTATGTGGTGAGAGTGTCCATTAGTTGGGAGGGAAGGAAATGTGCAGAGTCAAAGCAAAATCAGTCCCAAGGCCTGAAATGACACTGCTGCCTCTTTGCTGGCCGTCAGCCATATAAAGTCACCACACTCTGGGGGCTCCCATGTGGTGGCTGTCAACCCAACAATTAAGTCAAGATAAAGCACCTTACAGGGGAAAAGCCAAAAGTTCACAAGTTTTCAGCAGTAGAGAGGTAAACAAAGACTCTCCACCCACAGGGTCATTGCTCAGGCACAGCCGCCTCTTGCATGTTACCTTAAAACCCAATAAAGCACGTTTGAGTGTTTGTAATCTAGGACAACCCAAGAAAATGCTCAGTCAAAGCTGCTAWATGAGAAATTCAGTTGTGGATGGTAAATTCAGGAGGTTCCTGGGTCAGGGAGGGAAAGGCCATGTTAAATATTCTGTCCACGACAGAAGCAAAGGGCAAGACCCAGTACATTTCACACCATTCTCCAAAATCTCTTCCACTGCTGCCTGTCCAGGGAGTGCCATGCCCGCCAAACCACCAATTGCTTGTGCTGGATTAGCAGAAAGGGAATGAAAAATGACCATAGCTCTGCAAGGAAGGCCAAAACAACAACCTGCCTTGGCTTAAGCAGAGGTAAAAGGGCTACAGGTCACCTTTTTCATGGCCTTACATTTCCTCAATATTCATCCTCTGGTACAAACAAAAGCTCAGTGTGGGGCTGGAGGAGAGGAGTTGCAGGTGAACTAGGACTCAGCCTGAAGGAAAAAGCAAGTGGAGATGCAGGCAGCAGAGAATTTCAAGTGGCTTCATGAGTTTTGCAGCAGAAAAATGCAGGGCTTTTGTATTGGTGAAGGAAGCAAAACTCAAATCCACATATTTCCTCACCACCACATCAGGAACACCAAAGATGGGAGCTAAGTAAAAGTTAGCCCCCTTTCTTGAAAGAGCTCCTTTCATATTTTTCTCTTGTGTTTGAGTGAGAACATAGCATTTGCTAAGTTAAAATATTTTCCTCATGTTTGCATTCTATATACAAACAGGAGCATCTGTCTTGGCTCTGAGGGCTGGAAGAAAAACTGTGACAGAAACAGAGTTCTTGTGCCCTCCTGACAGCCCCACGGCCTCTTGGGGTCACCAGCACTCTTTCCCACATCAGCAGGGCAGGGGTGTAAAGAAGTGCTCAGCATCTCACCTTTGCTGGTAGAAGAGACCTCAGTGTGCACATGTGCCACAATAAAACATTTCTCAGTGGGTAGCGTGAGAGTCTCTCTCACACTAAGCACTGTTTGTTGGAAGAGTTTTATGCTTGCCAAGATAATCAGCTGCCAAACTTGATCACTGAAAACCTTACATTTTTGTTTGGTTTTCTATTCATTTTAATCTGTTGTGTGTCTAYTGGTTTCCAAGTGCCCACCTCGACTGTGCAGGAGATGAGTCAACCACCAAATCTAACAAAACACTGAAATCTTCATTTTATTTCTTTGAAGTTACTAATGCTCTCCCTCAGGCTCAACAGCAATTTAGCACTTGAACTCATTTTCCTTCCCTGGCATATTCCAAGACARCAGTTGCCTTTGCTTGAACTTTCAGCAGCCAAGTGTGTATTAGATATCATGCTGGCATTGGGCCATATAGGTTACAGGAAGCACTATACCGCAGACAGCAAAAGCAGTTCAGACTGTCAGGATTTCCATTAGAAATCCCTCTCCCCTCCCTTTTTTCTTTCTTCCCACCCCAAGAATTCAGAATTCTGGCATCAGAAAAGAAAAACTCTGAGCTGAATCCAAAGAGGAAATATGCTTTTTGAAAAATGCATGCTCTGCGTTTTAGAAAGACAAACAAGAAGCTTCCTTGCCTTCAAGGGCAAAGCCACTCTTGCTCTGCTCTCCTACTGCTTTGGTTCCCTGGCCGTGCAACAGCTTCTGCTGCCTGCAGGCAATGTGAGCTCACAAGGTGCTTTCTTCCTTACTCACCAGTTTGTCCCTTTCTCAGACAAAATAATGCCTTTGTRCAGCGTGATGCCACCAATAAACAAGTACTCTAAACTATACAGCCACTATCATAACCTTCTGRGTTATGGTCTGAGCACAAAAGAGCTCTAGAAGCCTCATGGCTGTTCCACCACAGCTTGTGCCTCCTGCTTTTTCTCCCCTCGATGATGAAAGGCCTGGCTGACCTCCCGCTTCCTCCTCAGCTTCCTCCTCCGCAGCTCCCACCGGCCTCCTCACCTTCCAGCAGCCAGGAGTCTGCACTYGCACGGCTGCACACACCACGAGCCCACCCTGTGCGGCTCATCCTACTTCAGCCACCCCCACAAGCAGCTCCAGACCCTTGTCCCCTTCAGATGGTTCCCATCACACTCTGCTCAGGCTGTCCTCCTAATCACACAGCCTCCCAAAATGAAAACAATGCCAAATAAGTATAACAGGCTGAACAATTTCTCACTGCAAGATATGTAAAACAAAGTCAGCAGCAAAGATAGACTGTTACATACACAGCTTCAAACTGACTTTCACTTCTTCATTYTAGAAAGCTGCAGAGAAGTTTCCTTGCATTTGAGAGTAAAGCTGCACACCTGGAAGTGAACCACGGCCAAGGTACTGCAGCAGCTGCTGATGGAGGAGCCCTCCAAGACACCAAGAAGGGAAAAGGAGAAGACATGAACAGTTATAGAGAAAAATAATGCAAAGATCAGAAAAAAAAGAATGCAGGATCATGAAAAGGTCAGAAAAAAGAATGCAGGAGAGCTTGTCAGACACCTGAGAAGAGAAAGTACTGTGGAAGAGACATCATTGCTTGGGACCGAGCCGGACAAGTGTCAGGGATAAAAACAAGCCTCTCTGACCATGGAAAGGAAGAAGCTGAGTCACTCCCCAGCAGTGCTGGAGGAGAAACTCTGGGGTGAAAGAGGGAGGCCCAAGACTGTGGCATCTGAGCCCAAGCACACAGATTTAAACTGAGTGTCCAAGCAAACTGAATGCTCTCTGGCCTGCCTGTAGCAGTGTTTGCACACATAAACCTTTGCTTCGGCTGGCTGGTCATATACCTGTCAAAGGTGCAGCTGCCAGCGGCACAGCCAGCTAAGCCACACTACAGCAAAATGCAGCCATGCATTCACCTGAATAAACCAGAGACAACCCTTGGTGTGCACCTGGGACACAGCTGGTCTTCTGACTGATGCAACCCAATTTTTACATGCTTTTTCCCCCATGCTTTTATCAGGAACCAGTTTAGTCGAGCCTCATTTGGGCTAGGAGACAGTGGACTGTGAACTGAGGAAGAGATGAAAAGGGGTGACCCATGAGGGGCCTCCCAGGCGAAGCCATCAGCACCCTGGAAAGACTTTAGAGAAGAGAAACTACTTTATCCTCCTCTGGTAAATGTGCCTGGCAAGGCCTCAGCATGGCAAAAGAGCAGTACTGAAGAGCAAACTGAAGTTCCAAATCCATAAGCCTTTCTGATGTCAGCTCCCTTTTCCCACTGCTCTTCCCAAAGCCTTTGCAGGCACATGATGTTGAGCTCCCCACAAGGAAACACAGGGGCTTGCTCAAGTTCTGTGATTGAGATAATATTGGTGCAGCTAATTCAGCTTCCTCCCAGGTGTGGTGGCTCAGCTGCAAGTCAGGCAGGCACTGGCTGTAGGGAAGGAGTTCTGTCTGCCCAACCATGACAAAGGGCAAAAAAAAAAAAAAAAAAAAAAAAAGCCAAGTTGTTGACTAAGAATATCATAGAGGAAACTGTCAGAGATGGAAGCCAAACCTGGTTTCAGCTCTAAGCTCTTCCCGCCCTCCTTTGAGGCTAGGTTATGTTTATATTACATTACTTAGCAACTAAGTGAAGTACACAAGCCCAAATAAGATGTGTAAACACATATGCAACTACACTATGCACATATGGTATGTCAATAGGGGATCACCAATTATTTACTTCCTATAGCTACATGATTACTGTGAAAATTTACTTTGAATTGAGTCTTGTCAGCTGGCATGTAATAATATCCTTCCTCCTTTAGCTTCTGCATTTCAAGTGATTCACAGACTAAAAGTAGAATACTTTCCTTAAAAAGACATGCAAATGAAAATCTGCCTGGTCTTCTTGCTGCTGGGTACTAATTATCTATTCAATTACATGGCTCCATTCCCTGCACTCTCTAATGCAAAGAAAAGATGCTTATCCAGATGAAACAATCCTCAAACATCTCCAAAACCAGGGCTACTGATTACTGTTTCTATAGCTGCAGAATGAAAGGCACTACAGTCTGAAAGTAYGTGGTAGAACTTCTTGCTCTATAAAAAAGGAATTACAGGAGTTTAAATAAGAGCCATAGCTTCTTCCTTTTCAACCACCTTCTCATTTTCTACCATAAAAATAATTTTTTAAAATGCCTATGGTCCAGATATATGTATGGCTTCTTCCTGTTGACCTAAATGAGTGTTTGCACATTTGTCCAAGGGCCRTAACAGAAGAGACGTTGCTTTCTGTTTTGTAATTTCACCTTAGGCATCATCCAGATCACAACCAATCGTGCTAGACTGGAAAGATATATCCGGTGTCTGTTATTGTTTTGTCATGATGAATTCCAGGAATAAATTAAGTTGTTGTATGTTTTTAATTACATTAAATCTCTACTGCAAAGATATAGAGATTTTAAATGAGATTAAGTCTGCAAGATCCTGAGTTCCTGTGGATGACTCTACCATGTGTGCATCTCATCTTTGAAAAGGAGATGTTTGACATACTTGCAAATATTGCACTGATATGGGCTGATTAACAAAATTATTTTGTGAATTGTTCTCCTACGCTTATTAAAAACATAATTGTTCACATTTGAAAGAATGATGTTATGCTTAAAATGATTAAAGTAGGATTTTCTCCTGTTCTCTGGTCAGGGTATTAGTTTATCAATCATAACCCCTGAATGGATTAACCATGTTGACAACTGTCCCTCTTGAGCAACTTGCTTAAGCATTTTTCAAAACTCAGGAACTGAGAAAGCTGAAATTAGCAACCATCATTAGTCATAAGGAAAATAATTGAAACTAAGTAAGCAGATGTTGTAATGCTACTGGCACAAAAGTAGCAGTGGACCCAATAAAACTAATCTTGAGAAAACGAGCTGTGAGTCACAAGACGCCTGGCTGTAAATATTGGCAGACACACTTCTCATAGCAACGTTTCAGTAAGGTGACCTTTCTCTTACCAGTTTCATGCTGTGTCATTTATCTGAATTGTAAGAAGGGAAGTCCTTCTAGGCTCYGTACAAGGAGAACTGATCTATGCCCTAACACGTAAGAAATGCTTTGT
This sequence comes from Malurus melanocephalus, assembly GCF_030028575.1. Lineage (NCBI taxonomy): Eukaryota > Metazoa > Chordata > Aves > Passeriformes > Maluridae > Malurus > Malurus melanocephalus. The sequence goes on from NW_026623263.1 coordinate 2,761,897, forward strand.
CAGCTGTAGTGTTCAATGTTTTAGMCTGCAAGTCCCATTACAGGTACAGCTGGATTGATAACAAAACATAAAACTGTCTTTGCATGTATTTTTCTCACAGAMTGCCATTCTAAGATACAAGTACCTACTACCTGCTAACACTAAGCAATAGACTTGGTACTTTGAGATGGTATCAGAGTTGTAAGTAAAGTTAGCTTTTCTAAAGACCCAAATCTGACATGCCCAAGATCTATTTATGCTGCTAAGCAATCTTTCCCATACAAATACTCCTCCAACAGAAAACAAGTAATAACTGCATCTCCTAAAAAACAGTCATGGAGTATTTCTGAAGTATAGAGTGAGGAAGCAAGAAACTAACAACTTCCCCTGGCTTCATCTGCACTGCCAAGCTGCTTCCTTGTCACATTGGTTCCGGCAAATTCTGCGTGCCAGAAGTAACTACAGCAAAACCTGTCATATTTATCTGAAGGACCCTGATATGCTAACTGTATGCCATCATATGAACAGAAGCATCTTTAGCCAATCTAGGGATCTCATTCTGCTCCAGAAGCACAAACTTTACATTGTGGGTGACATGAAAAAGGTGTTATGCTTCTATACTGAAGAAGCATGAAGTAGRCAATGGTGAGAGCCACTGTGGTTATGCTTTAGGAGCCAGAATCAGCCAGTCCCTGGTGTGTAACGCTGGCTCTGGAGGGTTGCAGCAGGCAGTAAAGTCAGTTTTCACCTACTTCCCCATGTGTGTTAAGAATAAGATTAAGTTAGATTTCAATTAAGCAAACCATCCAGCTTCAGAGAAAGGTTTGAATATCTATTATTACACCTCCTGTTTAAGTACAGCCATCACAGACGTGTTTGGCCACCTCAGCAGAGGTGAAAAAGGGGAAAGCTGGATTCACATTTTGAGCAAAACAAGTTAAAACCTAATTTTTATTGTGATTAAATAATTCCATGAATTGAAAACATCTGCTTGAGAGCACCACCAAGAGAGAAAGAGGAGGTGGCCCTGCTCATTCCCTCCCTCCTCACAGGTCTCTGAGGGCTGCCAAGGCAGGGCAGAAGACCACTCTCCTCCTCCAGATGACCACACACAGAGCACGAAAGATGAAAACCTCTGTATGAGACAGGTTTTCCCTGTGGCTCACTGGTGAATACAGAAAGACGAATACTTCTCTTACTAAGGCTGTCCAGGACTGGTTTATTAACAGTCATTTAACYTCTGTAACATCTATGGGTTTAAGCAGAAACACCAAACCTCTAGAACAAATTTGTCTTTTCAGGCAAAGCACAGGTGATCCTTGGACAGTGAAAAGATAAGCTCACTGGGCTGTGTAAGTGCAGCTGAACAATGAGCTGGCTAAAGGAAAGGTTTATCGCAAGGTATCACTTGTCAAACTTAAGCTTTGAAGGAGGCTGCTTAGCATGAAATGCTGGAGGAACTGGATGTGTGACTCCAGCAAGTTCTTAGCCCTGGGATGGTATTTACTCTCACCACAGTCACGAAGCCTCCAAGACACTGAGGGAACTGCCTTTGGTCCATGGAWAAATTACTAAAGTAGTGAGAGAGAGATAGACTGCCTTAATACGAGTATTAACTTTGTTCTCTGCTGGTAGCAAAGGACAGAAGTTTTTGTAACTGAAAGAAATTCAAACAGAAGAAAAAAATGAACAGCAAACAAAAGCAACGCTGGTCAGTTCATCTTGGCACACATCAGGTTACAATTCTGCTGCCAATGATAATGTATTACATGCTGTGCAGCTCTAAATTTCAGTTATGTTTGAATAAACACCAGAGTATAGAATCACTTTGGGTCTGCCTAAAGCAGTCTGTCTGCAGGCAGGCCTGAATCGCTACATTTCTTCATCTGAATTTCCCCAAAATTAAAAATTTTAGTTGCTCTCAAAGTGCACGTACCTGCAATCCCTTGTAGCAGCCCACAGACATTGAAAATGCTTTTCTTCATGATACTCTGCACACACATAGTAAAGACAGACACCAACGCCACGGTGCAGAGAATCACGATTCCCATGGCAAGGAAAATAGCGGTAGCCTGCCAGAACCCACTGGCAATCTCACTGAAGCTTTCAGCGTAAGGGCCACAAAGCTTGTCTCGTCGAGAGAGCTGCATGTGGGACACCCTGATGCAGCGCCAGTAGATRCCCAGCGTTGGGCGGTAGGGCTCCTGCGTCCCCCCCGTTCTGTTGTCCCCRTCCTCGGAGCTCGAGGGCTTCGCTTTGCCGATCAGCCAGTCCGCGCTCATGAAGGCAATGAGCTCCGCGAAAGCCACCACGATACTCAGCAGGGTCCACAGCATCGACCGGCACGTTACAATGACATGACACATATTGATGTCCAGTGTTTGTGATCAGTGCAGCAGTCTTGAAATCCAGGCACGAAGGAGAAAAAAATTAAATTAAAAAAAGGTAAAAAAGACCCTAAGAAAATCACTGTGGCTGCTCTTTCCCAGCTTCCTCACAGAGGCCAAGATGAAGCCTCTCAGGAGAAAAAGTGAACAGCCCCAAGTTTTGCAAGCAGAGCAATCATTTGTTCTCTCTGTTTAGTTCCTCCTTTTTTCTTTCTGGGATGCTGAGCTCTGAAGTATGCTTTGCTTTCTTACTATTCATACTGGCACATGACACTGCAGGCTGGTGGGGGAGGCTACAAGGACTGCCCRCTGTTTCACATCACACACCTACAAGAAAAGAAGAGAAAACACATCAGCAGTGAGAAAAGATCATTTCCACCCCCACAACAAACCCAGATCTGGCGCAGATTCACATCAACATACAAAGCTCTAGCCAGGGCTGGTCAAACAGAGCCTGCTGGAAACCTCCCTCATTCATTCCAGGGGAATAATTAATCTCCCCCCCCACTGCTGCCAATACTTACAGTATCTGCCGTGCCCCATCCCATGGTGGGTGTTTGTCAAACACTTTGCAAGCAAAGGTCTCAGTAACACCCAGCGGTCCCACCCACTCCTACCACCACACCCCCACCATCTTCTGCTGGTCCAAATAACCGAGGGTGCTGGCAGTCGCCCAGCAAAATGTTCGGACACGTTTAAGCACTTTCACAGATGTGCGGCTCCTGACTTCACTTTGGGGAGGCAGCACAGCCCGCCTTCGGGACAGAGGCTGAACACAGCTCCACATGCCACGGGCGCCAAGGTGCAAGGGGCAATGGAGGAATCTCGGTCCAACCTTCCGGGTGTCCCGGTTTCAGACTGTGGCAGAGCCAACCCCGCCTCAAGAAGACGTGAACAAGGTTACAGTTGCAGACAGCTCACCCTGTGATGTGGTGACCCCTTTGAAGCATGGGTTTTGCAAGGAGTGGTGCTTCCCTGCATTCAGGATGTAGGTGTGCGCCGGTGTTTCAGGAAAACAATCTGCCTGCAGGTATGTCACCCACCTCATCCTGAACTGCTGCCAAGCACCGGCAGCCTCCGGCGACTTACACCAGTGTAAACAGGAATCTGTGGAAAAGCGCCCCAGTCACAGCCAAGTGGCCAAAAGCCCCAGCGACAGGAGTTGCCAGCCAGCCAGCCTTGAGCTTCCTAACTGCCCTCAATTCCCCTCTTCCACAGCTCTTGCATGCTGTGACCGCAGCAAAGTGTTCCCCAGGGCTTTCCCCAGGCCACAGCGCTGCCTTTCAACAGGGGCTGATGACATTCCCAGAGCTACACTTATCTTAGTACAAGAGGCAGAGATCACTACACTTCCAATTCCTATCCAAATAACGGCCTCAAAATAACAAACAGGTCATTGCACATGCATCTGCTCTTGAACTGGAATAGTGTCGCCTGAAAGCAAGGGTGGGAGCAGGAAATGCCCTCATGTTACCCCCTCCGTTATGAGAATGTAGCACTTCCAAGTTTTCCTCACAAAACCCCAAATACCGATATTGAACTGGAGGCAAAAGTCAAGAACCAGATCTGGACCTCACTGCTGCGCTGCTGCAGTCAACAGATGTCAGAAAAACAGACAACCCAATATTTTTCTTAGGTTTGTCATGGGGTTGGTATTTAATTTCTTAGGAGTCCTGAGTACGGTGATTGAATATTAGTCCCCCTGAATACAAAATGAAACACACACACACACAACTTCACACATTCAGAATTTCATCCAGAAATTTCTGCTCCCTCCTATTCTAGTTGTAGTGAATCATCTAGATCTGCAGATTCCTTTGGCATAAGAAGCTTAAACTGATGTACCAACAACAGAATTTGTCTCCCATAGTTCAGTGTTATGGCATTGCCTTAAAAAGGGGCTCTTAGACCTACTGAGACAACAGCTCCCTGATTTTCCATTGAGGGGGGAAGGGCAAGAGAAGAGCATTAGGTTTTCAAGCAACCTGACATGCTAATGACTCAGATACACCCTTTGTAATAACAGAGAGCTGAAGTGTCAGCCTGCCAAAGAAAGTTAATTTGCTCAGTATTTCCACTTTAAATAATGACTGGAATGTAGGAAATGTCCACTACAAACCTACATTCTTCTGATGTCATTTGCATGATTAAAGAGAATTCAATTGAAAATGTCTTTATTTTTGTTTGAGATGCTCCAAATAGCTCTAGAAACTGTATTTTTCTGCAAGGACTGTACCCATATGAACTCCTCATCTTTGTAATTCCAGGATTTTCAGTGACGTGGAAGGGACACAAGAGCCAAACACCCATAATGGCTGTTACTGCTGACTTTGTACCACTGAATATAAAACACCATTTATTGAACACAGATGAAAACAAAGTTCATATTTACTCAGGTAAGTGGAAATTCTAGACTAACACTGGCAGCCATAAAAACAGGTCACTGATAAGAAACATGGTATGCTATAATAGAATAAAAGACCAAACCATGGGGGTTCTTTTCCAACTGAAATCATTCTGGTGCAAAACATATCAAGAGCCAACAAACAAACCAATGTACCCTTATCCATGGAAGAACTTCTGCACAATATTTTCCTTGCACTAGTGACACGCTGAAATGAGAGCACCGCTCACCTACAACTTCTTTTTATTAGGCAGAAACATATAAAGTAGGATGGTGAGCCCAGAGGAGGAGCAGTAGCATTTCCTTCTGAGAATCATCAAGGAAAGATTGCAGACGAAGTCAGTCATGTTCATGTAGTTAACCTTTTCCTTCGAACAACCTTCTCCCCCGCTTTGGTTTTCCCAATGAACCTAAATAGCTCTCATGTGGCTCCAACAGTGTTTGTGCCGTGCATGGAAGCCTTTCCAGCTACAGACTGTGCTAAATAACTGTGCTTCATGAAGCTACACTCTGCTCAGCCCCTGCTTCTTTTATTTTTTTTTTTATTTTTTTAATTTTGCTCAACAGAAACTCAAAGCAGGCCCTTGCAAGGCTGAAAACTAGCTGTTTATTCTTCCTCTCTGTTTCCCATCCCTCAGCAAGTTTTTTCCATGACAGAATTGTATGTTCTTCACAGCATGCCACTCACTATCCACTTCTCACTGACTGTCAAAATATTTGCTTTGACAACCCAAATTCAAAATACACACAGGTTCTTTAACCCTTTTGGTATTAACTCATTCAAAGTAATCTTCGCTGAAGAAGCAGATTACAAAAAGTAGCCTCACCCCTTAGTCATTAGAGCCTCCCCCAATTTTACTACTGCATTCCATGGCACTGGTGTGGAAGGAGGCCATCCAGGCTGGGAATCATGGATGGCCTGCACACATGTGCCCACATGAGCCACACACCATGGCAGCACGAGAGTCTTGGCAGTGCCATTCTGCCACACCACATAACCCACATTCCTTGACTGGGCAGCACAGCTCTTGGATGGGTCAAAACTCAACCTTCAGCCTCATTTACCTGGCTACCAGAACTGATGGTCATCCTCTGCTTTCAGTGAAGTCTAACACAGTGAAAAGGTATCACTGAGAACACCACCTTAAAACATCCAAAGAGAATAAGAGTTCTCAAATGCAAAACTGTTTTGGTTGTTTAAATCTAACAAACCAAACCATCCTAAAACATTGCAAAAACTCTTTTTCCTCAGATGCAATTCTGACAGCCAGATACACTGCCTCCAATCGTACTTTCACATCTCTAGTTAGGACTATTCAACTGTTGTCTTTTACTACACAGTATGTCTGTATTTAAAGTACACAAAACAACATCTATTTTTCTAAACTAGACAAAGAAACAGAATTGCCTCCATTTTGCTTACACTGACAAAAATTGAAAGTGAGAAGTTGATCCAAATTATAATATTTGAATTAGGGTTTTGATTTTAAAGATGTTGAGCTGCAGGGTTTTGCTTTGGCATACCAGGCAAATAGAAAGGAACAGCTGCAAAGTTCAAATCTGAGTCAATCACATACCATGGCTGTTTATTTTAAATAGGTGTCCAACAAGCAGTGTACAAAAGAACCACAAGGTCCTTGCAGAACAATGTTATGGCCAGTCTTTCATGCTCCCCTTGTGAGATGACTGAAAACAGAGACTTAGACTAAACCCCACGATTCAGCTTTTGCCCTTTCCAGCCCGGTTCTGACAGCTCAAGAGTGAGAATAAATCATCTTTAGATAAGTGGCTTTTGGCTTGGCTTAAGCAAACAGCTGAATGGAAGGCCACACAGACTGCTGAAGCCATCCCAGTTTATAAAATACATCCAAGCACAATTAGACATTTCTTCTAAAGTTTGTTGGGGTCCAGAGTACAACTACATGGAGGAGTTCCTAAACCTTATTTACAACACACAAGCTCGAGCATCTCATAACACAATATGTGCAAATCTTGGAAGCCCGAGTTCTGCTTTCTCTGGAATGCTGCTCATTAGCAGTTATAAACTCTCTGAATGTGCTTTGAACTATGAGAGTGGAAGTGGCTCCTATTTGTGATGTTGATTCACTATTTAAAACAAACAGAAAGAGGCTCACACACTAAGACTCAATTAGCTCAAGCTGACCCCCAGCCAGGGTGACATGAGCTCCCACGTTAAGAGCTTCCATCCTCAGGTGTTACTGGACAAGCCAACTATTCAGCGGTGAGCTCGCCCTGTTGGCTGAGTGAGGCAGCCTTCAAACCACTGAGCTAAGAGGGAATCCACTTAAGACGATGTGGTATGAGCACTAGAAATTGTTCATTTTCTGAGTAAGTGATAAATGTTGGTAAATAAACCTCTCTCACTCAGTCCTCTCACCATTCTTACAGCAACTGCTGTTCAGGAGGAGATGGCAGGTGTCTGCCAACTTCCATGCAGTCCTCAAAGCAGTGGAGCAGAAACCAAGCAGCATTGCTCAGGAGACCGAAAGGTGCACCTCTGCATTCCTACCTCACACACTTGGAGGTGACTTGCAAATGTCAGAAAAGGCACATACATCACATTTCCCTGTCACAAGAGATCAGGGACAAGGATTTGTACTTAAGGAAAGACCAAAAGGTTTTGTGTGGGCTCTCTCTGCAAACCACAAGGAGCTCTGCTGGCATTGGTTTCTGACAAGCACTGCATACTCACCACAGGAAGCACCTGGACCAAGAAGAGGGAAGAACACTTGGATACTTCATTGTGTCTTTGTTTTGCTTTTTAAATGCAATGCATTTCAAAGTCATCAAAAATATTCAGTGTCAGATAACAAAACAGAAGAAGGTGCTTTAAAGCTGAAGTGGTTGCACAGCTTCAGACAAAAAGCAGAGAATAAGCAAAGGATTCTCCATTTACCTACGTATTTTCATCAAATCATTGCCTACCTAAACAACATTCCAGAGCAGAGCTTTTTACTTGAAGAACAAAGAGCAAAGTTTTCATTAGTCTTCACTTGTGAATTAAAGAGAATGAACATTTGCATAGCTCATAAATATTCAACCATTATAAACCTGCACAGGCTTATTAATGAGTGTATTATTGTGACAGGTGGTTGAAAACACATCAAACTAAACAGATGAATTTCACTGGTAATGGAAGGAATGTAGACTTATGACGCATCGTGCCTTGTTCCTGCTGGCACAATGTAAGAGATGAAATGGAAAACTAAAATATTTTTCCAAATAGTCAAAATTCACTGAAGTATCCCAATCAAATCTCTTTTTCCTTGTCGTTCCTTTGACTTGCCCTGTTTACTTCAGCCTCTACCTACCAAAGGCATATAGATGTAAAATTTAAATTAAACTCTCCTTCATGTGCCCAACCATTATGTGCAAACAAAAAACAAATATGCAAAACAAAAGAATAGAATTCTGACAGTGACTGCTGGTCTCCTGAAGCTGGGCATTATGTTTATTCCATTTCATTTTGCAAATGCTATGGAAAATGCCACCTAATTACAGGTGGATTTGTTTCTAGAATACATCACTGTAAAAGAAACAAATATAAAACTTCTTTCCAACTTAAAAAAAAAAAACAGTTGAAATGTACTATTCTTTTTCTGACCTCATTAAAAGCCATGGCAAAACTCCCACTGACTTTAATGGGGCCAATACATCACTGAAAAATCACTGCAAGAATGAAAGTTTCCAAATTTTCAGACCAACTGCAGGGGAGATTTAAACACAGAATTCATTTCCCTCTTCCCTCATCCAGACAAAACTTTGCTTATTGCCCCCCCACTAAGAGGAGATCAAGCTAACTCAGATTTCCAGCATTGCCTCTGAAACACAAATTCTCAAGCTGATATTTGTTCCATTACTCTGTATTTATTGACTTACAAAATTCCTTAAATCTGCAGTCATTGCGTTGTGTTTTGAAAATTTACTTGAGATCTTTTGTAATTCCAAAATTTATTAAAGCCTACAATGTTAAGAAAAGCTAATATGTAGTATTTCTATTGTTGCTTCTCAGGAGAAAATTACACATCACATCAAAAATCATCACTAAGGGAGCAATCTTGGCTACAATTAGTGATAGTCTAACTGCTCAGGAATTTACCAACTGGGAGTAGAATCATGAGTTTCCTTTCCTACTCTGATTCCCCACTAGCTCACTGAAGTCTCAGTCTTCAGGAGTCTCATCTGAAGCCCCTTTTCTTGGTTACCTACATTATCATGTGTGTCAAGCAGACTCAATCACTGTGTTGTGAACACTTCTTACAACTCTTAAATACAGCTTCTAAAAGAGTCTGATCAGAAAAATAGAGAGGTTAGGAGGCAAATGGGAAATTAGAAGGGAAGGAGCTACTAATATCTGGTAGTAACAAATCCTTGCTATTTTTATACTAAGGATTTTTACTTTAAAAGGAAGTCAGGCTATGGCTATTCAAATAGTTAATGGTGTGTGTATAAACTAGAGCATCAGCTCAAAAACACTTGGAATCTGCTTGTTGCAAAAAACCAGTTCACTCCCATGAGTTCATTGTGACAGATTTGGAACTACTCTTAATGATTTATTAATACTGTGTTAAGATATTTATTATACTAATACATTGGTTATTGTTTAATATGAGATAATGAGAAAAAAAAGGCAGGAAAGGAAAGAATGACTCAGTTGTGCCACTTCTCAGCAAACTCCAGGGAATTGCTTACTAAAAAGACAATACTAGCTCAGGAAAAGCCTCACAAACACAGCAGATCAAAGACCTGAGGATTGCTCAGGAAGGAACAGTCTCTTAAACTGGAGGGAAGAGATGCTGTTTTAGACAAACAAGCTTAAGAGAAAGGCACCTATGGGATGTGCCCATTGAAGTTAGGCCAACATGGGATACCATATGGGGCTCCTCATTTGCCTTCAGACAATGCACACAGCCCCGCAAACAGCCTTGGCTCCTTGAACGAAGGAAACACCACTTCAGTTAATTCTCCAGAGGAAACCGCCGCACTATCTCCTTTCACATTTGTGGCTCTGTTAGCAGAGCAGCCACAAAGGTTATGGCTCTCCAGCCTGTCTGCACAGCCAGGGCTGGATCATTCTGCTGAGACAAGATCCAAGGCTGTGCAACTGAGGACTGACCTCTGCAAGCAGGAAGAACCCAGAGGTATTTGCACTGTTACTCAGGCGAATGCCTGTAAACAATCCTCTATGTCAGCCCTTCCAGAACGCCAGTCAGACAGACTCCTCGCAGGTATCGACCGCTCCCCACGTTCTGACACGTAACGCTCCCACAGCATTGGAAGGACATGCTTTTGGCACAGGAGGATCTTTGCACTTCTGATCCAAGACACACAGTTCCAAAAAACTGCCAGTGACTGATGAGATGGAGAACCTCTTTTATCACAAAATGTATGTAATCATTCTTGTGCTGCTTAATTCAAACTGAAAGTGACACGTTCTGCAAAAACAATCAATACAGACAAGCAGCTCAGCACAGCAATGCATAAAACTTGTGTACATGACAGGAACACCTTTACTGCACCTTCTCATTGTACTCGAGCTGAGCAGAGCCAGTAGTGGCTCAAGTAACTGAAAAGGGATGTGATGGATCAAAGCTGTCGTGTTTCCATACTGGCAAGAATGTTGGAAGTATCTGGGGACCGCATACAACAGTAAACTTAAAAGGAGTGCAGGAAAAACCTTTTATCTGGGAAAAGGTACTGAATGTCTCTGTGCACATCTACTGAATGTGAGCTTTAGTTGTTATTAATGGTTAACCTCTTGACTGTGGCCACAGAGAGGAGAACTGAAATAAGGTATTTTCAATACTGCATATTTGATTTATCAATGATTACAGGAATGCTGTGCTCAGTTGGGATCTCTAAAATGGAAGCTCACCACAAAGAGCTTGGAAAAATCCAGACTAATAACTGAAATTCTGGAAGCATTTTAGAGCAAGAAGCAAAAATAAACAGATGATTTATTTCAGCAACTGGATTCAATTCTAAAGCCAAGCGTGGAGATAATTCTACAGGCTGAGCCTTGTGCAAAATTCTGGCTTGTTTTAATGCAGTTTTACAATCAGACTAGATATTGTTAACAGTCCTTTTCTGTCCTTAAAATGTATACAGTCATGAAAATCAATAACTAATGAAAGTTCGTAGAAACTGAAAAGGGCTGGGGTGGGTGGGGAAGCTCATCTTTCTCAGCTTCACTTTCTCTGAAAATGCTGTCATGCCTCTGTCTCTGACGTGCTCTGGTTTGTGTCACAGAAGCACTCAATGGTGCAAACCAGAACTGGACCTGTGTGTGGGGTATATAGCATATAGGACTGGTAATGATCCACCTTCCTGACATCTAAATCCATCGGCAAAACCACAGGGAGGAGGCATAAATAACCAACCCGGTCCTCTGGATCAGATATTGCTCACTCATGTAACGAAGTCTGTAGCAATGCTGGGAACTGAGCCTAAACGCTGCCACTAGAAACCCTAAAACTTTGGGGATTTAACACTCTACAGTGTCTGCACTGTGCCAAATACTTTTCTTGTCATCCTTCAAACACAAACCTCTGTTCCTGTGTTGCTGGATCTCTGGCCCTGACACACCACATGCAAATGTACCTTTCCCTCTCCACACAGGAGGACCACAGACATGGTCACATCTCCAGTAGTAACTGATTTTCTGCTCACTGAGAAATGGTTTAGTTATTAAACTGTAATTTTTCCCTATAGCTGTCACTGTTGAAATAGGTAATTCCCACAGCAACATGTCACAACAGCTGCGGAGAAATTCACCTGCAAACAAACAAACTCACCTCTATGACTAACTTTCTCCACTTGTGCTTCAGAGAGGACTATAAGCTCACTCATAACACCTTTAGGGCATAATTTCCCACATATGTATCTCATTGAAAAGCATGAAGACACAAATATTCACAGGTCCCACTAGGCTGTAGGGAGTGGACTTGCTTCACAAGACCACCTTTTTATCTGTTGGGTTAATTAGTTTCTTCCAGCTTTCAGTGACCTTAATCCTTTTGAAAGCAAATGAAGCCTACAGACTACTGTGAGGATGACATCTGATTGTACTGTTGCCAAAAGGCAGAAAGTTCTTGATTATGTCTTTCAAATCGGGAAATGCAAATAAATCAAAATCAAACCTGCATATCTCAAGATCTCCCAAGGCATTGACAGATAACTATTACTAAGGAAAAAGTCCATGCATACAATAAACTTTATGGGAATCTTTGTCTCCTTTGTAAGTTTCAAACATTTAATTAAATTCTGAAAATTACCCTTAAATATATGATTACCTATCAGATCTCCTTGTTGCATTTCAAGTTCTATGCAAGCATAGAACTTCACAGCAAAATTAAAGGTAAGGTACAAGCAACAGTTTCATTAACTATCTATCATGGAAATTGCTGTTTCAAACAATGCAAAACAGTGCATTCACTGCATTTAATATGTTGAAAATTACTATTACTAGCATTAATTGGTTCTCTAAAATATATGGTTGCAAATTATAAATTTTATCTTCCGTTCCTTAATGAATGCTCTCCTAAAATCAAATTCATTTAATCAGGGGCAATATTATTTAGATTTGAATAGAACATTAATAGTATGTATAGTGCTGGAATGTTTTCCAAGTACTGCTACCCATTATCAATATGGGTATGCCCATATACATATTCCAGCAATATGTAAAATCTTGCTATCTGACACAGTTGCTTGGAAACATCCTATTGCTTGGAAMCATCCTTTCCTTACATAGTAATTTACATTCCTTCTCAATAAAAGTTAAAGCACGAGATTTATCTATTTTGACAGATGAAGATTAGGGACACCAAAATTCTTATTTTATTTAGAGTTAACCAGTAGAAATACTTGTATAAAAGGTAAACTTCAAAAATTATGATCTCAAAGCTTTAAGAAAAAAAAAGAAACTGTAATAAATTCCACAATCCCCTGAATAAATCAAAAAAGAAGCAAAACAGCTTCAATGCACATCCAGTATCCTGCCAGTCTCTAAGAACTGTTGGATGAGCAGCATCTACAACACTTGCAGATCACCAGTTTGGTATCTCTTGTTCTGTAACAGCAAAGGAAAACCCTATTTATCTCCATGTCAGAGAACACAGTTCTACAGGAAATTTGAAATAAAATTAATTAATTGGTATTCAGTGAATGCCATCTTCAGAAAAAGTAAGGGATTGTTTCTTTTGGGATATTGCTACCTTTCACCATTTAATTAATTATCTAGAGTAAGAGGTGACAGATCCATTTGGTGTTTTCCATAGGACAAGTTCCAGGAATACACTGGTTGTTGTACACTGCATTTACTTCACTAAGATAAACCAGGTAAAAACTAAAGGTAATTTAACTCGTTTAAAAACCAAACCAAGTTAAAAACCAAAACCCAAATAGGCTGAATGAACCATTTGAGTCCTCCCTTCTGTAATCACTTTTTCCCTGAGCCGTCATGATAGCAGGAGTAACAGAAAAGAAGATTTTTGGTGCAGCCTGGTCTATTTGCAGCACAGCCAGAACAAAAGATTTAACGGGACTGACTCATCATTTGAGTAATGATCTCAAGTGAATTGAGCTGTGAAAATACCAATTTGCTTGAGATGACAAAACTGCTGTTGCAAAATCGAGATTCCTCAGTAGCTCTCCTARAAAGAGGGCTTTGTTGTGACACAGAAGAGAGAGGCTCTTGGAGCAGATGGTCCTGGGGACATGCCCAAAGGCCAGTTGGTACATGCACACAGCCAGGTCAGAGCTGCCAGCAGTGCTGCAGCAGCCTCCTGGCAGCAGGCTGTCTTCTCACGGCTGCAATCTGTGCTCTGTGCCCTTGCAGGTTCTGCCCTTGTAGGGCCGAGATCCACACTGACTGTTCGCCTTTGTGTTTGGGAAAACTCAGCATTCACCAGGCCTTGACGGTGAAGCCATTAAAATGCTGCCTGAGTAATTCTGGACAGAGCACAAGAAAAAAATTCTTATCTTTCACCAAAACTCACAGAAAATTCCATTTTCTCTGGACCGGAAGAGACAAACAGAGATTGGTGCAGGAGATGCCACAGGTGATGGCAACTGTGCTCTGCTGCATTCAAGATGTGTATCATTGGCTTCAAGAACTCTCACATTTGTTTACTGTTCTTTTTTTTCCTAAGAAAGGAAAGAACTACTTTGTTCCCTTTTTACTACAGTCAAAATATGCTATCCTATTTAGGAAAAGGCAACATAGAAAACAGAAGATATTAGGTGGTGAAATTATCCTTTTTTTTTTTTTTTTTCCTGCATGGTGCTGCTAAACACTTATTTTTGTACAGTTTCAAAACCAAACTTAGGGTAATTCCTGTCCTATACACAATATTCGTATTTGCTCTAATTTAAGGCTTGTATGAGTCCTTGCAGCTGTGTTGAGCTCTCCAGTGCTTTTACAAAATACACAGAGTTACAGGAGAGCATCAGTATTCAGCGAAGGGTATTTAACAAATAACCAGAAAAATTCCAAAGCATTTTGCAAAGTCTTAGTCCTTTTACCTAGGCTATGCCTAGTAGCTTGTCTCCCAACTACAGGTTGAAATGAGAAGCTGCAGAAATGTACAGTGGCAATGCACTGGAGCCAAACACAGATTGCAGCATGTGCACAATCCTGTTCTCTGTATTCCACAGACACTGCCTTGTATGCAAGAGGGCTTAAAAGTAGTAGAAACTGCAATGGAATATTCTGAAAGAGCAAGAATGTACATAGCTCCTTTCCCCAATGTGGGTAAACTTTTGTGTACCAGATTCTGGTTTTTTCATGACCTGCTAGAGCAAGTCTATATGCAAATGATCAAGTTGGTTGGTTTGTAAACAAACAAACAAACAAACAAACATGACAGGTTAGGTTTGATTAGATGAGTGCGTCTGAAATGTAAAACTAGCATGCTGGTCACACTCATACCTAGTAAAACAATCCTCTCCCTTGTTTTCAAACTTGTATTTTTGTTTAAAGATCTTTTTTTTTTTTCCAGGAAGCTATAAAAAGAAACAATAAGCAGAAAATACTTAAACCACAAGCAAATGCAAGGAAGAGATAAGGTGAAATACTAAAAATAAATCTGGAGTGGTTGCAAGTTGGTGAGGAAGCAAAGTAACAGCAAAACATCCATGTCTTTATGCAAATACAGTTTAAAAGAAAATAAATAAATAGGAATCAGCTGGTGAGAGGAAGAGCATGGTGGAACAAAGCACACTACAGGAATGAAAACACAGGCTGTTAAAATAACCTGTACAGGAAAGCTACAAGCATAAGAGAAGATCAGTGCAGTGTTACTGTAATCAGAGACAATAACAATGTGCTAAAAAATGAAGAGGAACCGTAGGAATGTTGGACATTCTGCTGTACCTGTGTGGAGGCTGACAGCTCCTTCATACTCTGAGAGTCTGGCTGCTGACAGCCAACTCAGCCTGTGCCACTCCCCAGGAAAACTCAGCAGGTCAGGTCAGCAGACAACCTGACAATGCTGGAGCAAAAATAAAGTCTGCCTGACCTGGGGAGGGTCTGACACAAGAAGGTGTCCTTGCATCTTACAGATTCTTTTCAGCACTCACCAGTACAAAAAATGACATTACCAGAAGTCTCACAGTACAGATGTTAAATGATGACCCAGGAAAAGTGAGACTGAAGCTCTCTTATAAAGGAGCTGATAGTCCTGTATAAGAATAGCAGATAATTTAAATGTGTGCAAAAGAATGGTCAGTCACTATTTAACCTTTGAAAACCCTTGGGGAATTTGTAAAAAGAAGTTTAATATAAAAGAATGAAATTTATCCAACACCAGTAACCTTTCAATATTAAAGTATGTAGTGCTGGAGGGTAGAAAAATCAACCCAGACTCAACTAAGACCAAGAAACAGGATACCTATGAAGTCTTACAAGCAATTACTTTAAATCCATTAACATCAGATTATGGAAGTAAGTCTAACCTTTTAATGGACTGTTTCTTTAGAATGATATGGTAAACCCCAAAACTTGAAATGCGATTTCTTTGGGAGGAGAAGACCAAGAAGGTTCTTCAAGCAAGCAGTGATCCCTCTGTGCAATTTAAATTATATTTTGTCTACTGAAAATACTACAAAGAAATGCACAGAAGAATGCTGATGAAGACAACTTGAGTTAAACTAAATCTGGGTACATCATCTTGTTATCAAAATCCAAATAATCCAGTTTTCTACAGGCAGGCTACCACTGAAAGTCCCACAACCAAGGGATCGAAGCTTTCAAGAGCTCTACACAACCACTAGGATTTGCAGAAGCTTTCCTTCACTCTGCAGAGTCTGCCCTGAAGAACATGATGAGCAAATACTAACATTGCTCAGAAAGCTGGAATTAGCCTAGGCTTGGTTTTGAAACCATCCAAAAACAAGTGCCTAGCAGCACTTGGTGCACTAAGAGAAATAATTATGACTTATCCATCTCCTCATTTGCTTTTTGAGACAGCAGAGAAGAAGAGCATTCATTTAGGTTTATTTGCAGTGTACTTATCACGCAAGAACAAATGATTCCTTTATAAGGCAAATGACAGATCCAAACAATTRACAAAGAAAACTTCTATTTGCTTTTTTCTCCTCCCTGTCTTGGTAGACATAAGGTATATTTGCATTAATAGAGAAGAACTGGGGATACTGAACATTTCAGAAAAGCATGTGATTTAGAAAGTTAACTATACCTTGGTTGATTAAGTGAGGTAGCATACAAAGAACATACTTTTCAGAAATATTTGTATTTAAATTGATAAAATTAGGCATTACCAAACAGCAGATTTTTAAGTCTGACAGTACTAAAATTGCATCTAAATTAATTCAAAGTCACGCTCCACCACAGTTTCTCAGGGAGAAACTGTTATTCCAATACACATAAACTGTTATGGCTGTTATCAAGCTGATGCCCTGTAAAAACTAGACGAAAAAAAACAGAGAATTCATCCCACCCACTTTCCCCCTTGCCATGAAAGTGAGAAATTAAGGCCCATTTGTTTCCAACAACAAAATTCAGGCAATGCTCTCTGAGGTGGAGTGATGGGGATGTGTATTTTGTTTTACTTTGAAAAAAGTTGCTAGATAGTTTCTGCAAATATACAGATATACTAAAGCATAATTTTATTCAGCTTCTCGTTAAAATAAAATTGTGGCCTAAAGGACAAAATAAATACAGACTATGATACTGATCTTTGAGCTGGTAAAATGCTTTCATGTACCCACCAGAATATTAAGGCACAAATCCCCCTGGTTAGTGACATTGTCTGAATTCAGTTCCCAGAAAAAAGTAATACACAACACCAAGGCTGTAGACATATCAGACTTCTCAACTGCAGCAAAACTTTTGAAATGGTAAATATGTTTGCACAGTTTTTTTTCTTTTCTCCTGCAGAGAAAGATTTCACAAGATATAGTAAATGTTCAGCATAATTTAAAAATTCTACCTCAGTCACTAACAGTTTATGCACTCATCATTTCCATGAGGCTTGCCTTGCCATTTGATCACGGGAATAAAAGCTTCTTTTGACAATTAACATGAATCTACAGCTGAAATCTTAGAAACAAAATAACAAAGTGACTCAGTTATTATGTTTTCACTTAGATCGGCTGGTATTCAGGAAGTGAGACTCTTGATTACCAATCATCTGAGCGGGCCCTTGAAATGATGAGTGACCTTTTAAAAGTTCAGAAGAATAAACATGGAACATGAAATCACTGGGAAACAGCTTCTTAGAGAAAACAGGTAATGGAGAAACTTAGTTGAGAATTAATGCATCCCTGTGTGTCTGCCACATCCTGACTTCAATATTTTGAACCCAACAAAGCTTAGCACCAGCCTTCTCCGGGAAACAGCAGTGCTTTTTCTTCCTCTTCACAATTAAAATCCTTGTTTACATTATATTTACTTTGCCCACATATACTGTTAATACTAGCAGACTACCAATGTAAAAAAATTCTTGTGCTGTATTGCCGTATTGTGAGCTGAGATGGTAGCTTACACTACATCTATGAAGCAGCTATCAGAATATACAAACAATTAGGGCTTTCCAAACCTGCATTTGGAAAAAAACAATGAAAAAAAAATAGAGTATGCTATAATTGATTAAACCCAAGGTAACCCTTACAACCTTTCACTATATGGCAGATGTGATCTTTAGCAGAGAAATTCAAGAGGCATTCATGTAGAGGAATTCAATATATTGAAATAGAAGTCAGTAATTGGATCTGCCTAGAGTAACTGAACATCATAAACACAATGAACTTGAAGCCTTGGTGTATTTCAAGGGCCATGAATTAACTAACACCAATGAGATTAACTGAGGAAAAGGAAAAGGGCTAATAGGATACTGATGCACTTTGAAACAGCCATGCTGCTTTCTCAGCTAGAAATAGTACATGAGAAGGAGATAATCTTTTGCTATATCTCAAGAATGTATGTATGTGCTCAGATGTCCAGAGAAAGGCAGACAGAGAGATCTGGAATGTTTCTGGCGGTGGAAAAAAAGGAAGGGGTTGGGGGGTGGTGAGTGTCTAGCAGGGCTATGGGATCAGAATGAACCCTACATCAAAACTGTTCCATTTTCTCTCTGTCAGACWGGGGATGGTGAATTAAGTTTTGTTCCTATTTTTTTAAAAGTACTTTAAGCATCCAGGATTCTGGACATAGCAGAACTCTGCACAGTTATTTCCTACAAGTGCAACATAAAGAAGCATGAAATTAAAAAAAGACAACATTCAATGAGGGCAAGCAGCAAGAAAGAGAAATAAAGTATATAAATACACACTGAAGAACAGCTAGCAGTACTATAGAAAAGGAAGTACCTGTAAAATAGGTCACAACTGAGTAGGAGTAAAAAAAATGACAAGATGACAAGAGCAAAACTAAAATGTTCTAATTCAAAGATGTGTTAGCACTCAAGACACGAAAGCAGCGATTACACGCACTTTCAATGCATTCAGCTTTTTGCTTTGCATTTCAGCAAAAGATGTAGACAAGGCAAGAGAGATCCGAGGACAGCAACAAGGATAGCCAGAGGTCTTCCCTCCAACAGGAGGGAAGATCCAAGAAGGCTTAACTCATATGATACATTAGATATATTAACTGATATCATACAACTAGGATCCTAGAAACAGAGTTCTAGTTCACAATCAGTGCATAAATGCTTCATAGATTAATGTTGTGTCCAACAAATAATTTTGACCTTAAACACAGAAAGAGAAGCCTATTAGGGTAGTTGTAAAAACCACTGTACCACTGAATAGAGTCATAAGAAAACATAATAGAACAGAAAAAAATCCTGTGTAGGGTTACCATTAAAAAAATCTGTGTTTTCTCTACCTTTCTTCCAGTTTCAAGTTTCAGCAAGAGCTATGAAAGCAGCTGTGGCTGGGGTATGCTTGCATGGCTGGACAGAAATGCGGCAAGAATTTCAGGGTGAACTGAAAAGAGCTTTATTTTATGGTGCAATCAGTCAAACTTGAGATTCATGCCCTTCACATGGCCAGTCTRTAAATTACAGGAGAATAAATCAGCCAAATCAAAACAGGATGTGCAGGGCAGTTGCTGTGTTTCTCGAACACCTCCTCTGGGATGTAGATGCAAGACACCCAAGGGGGTTTGCAGTAACTTCCAGCCCAGGTGATGCATATGCTCAAAATGGTCCAGAACTAATTATAAAACTGGATCCCCCAATGAAACCAGTGCTTGGCTTCCTGTCGACATCTGCAGTGTGCTGCAGGAACCTGCAAGAAAACCTTTGTATGCCATCTCAATCCAAGGTTCCTTTTTCCTCAAGTTTTAGTGATTTTAGCTCACTTTTCTCCACATACCCTTTGGTAACAGCTAAGGCTGCATAAAGCAGATATGTGAGTATCAGAAAAATGTTCAACTGACACAGTTGTCTGTTGGAGAATTTCAAGCTGGGTAAGGGCATCCCCTTGCAAGAAAGGAGAATGAAAGTTGTTGCAGTTCAGCCTCAAACTCTCTCACAGGTTCCCTTTATCCACCAAAATGTTAAGTACTGAGATTGTTCAACACTTTCCACTCTTAAAATGTATTTTCATTACTTACAACTTTGCCAAAATAGCAGTTTGGGCTGAAACTTTCCATACCAGATGCCTGCCTGAGGCTGAAATTTTTTTGCACAAGTTTCAGCCAAACAGTTAAGATGTTCTAGAAAATGAAGAGACATTTTTAGTACTAAAATATGTTGGAGACCTTTTCTTCAAGAAGGAAAGATTTGTAAAAGTGATTGGAATCTACTTCATCAGACGGTTCATGACACTGAGGGTGCACATCTATCCTGATTTGGCAGCTGGAAGCCTTTCCTAGGTTTGCTCAGTGACTCAAACCTCCAGAGWGTGCATCCTCACTGTGCACACCTTTTTGTCAAGCTGGAGTCCTGGGCAGACCAGCAGAGCAGTKCCCCTCCCTGGGGTACAGACAACATGTGATTTCAATCCACCATGCACCACGTCAGATCAGAACTGAAATCAAAGCTGAAGACAGCGCGTGCTTTCCCTTCTCCTGCCAGTGATTGAGCTATGCAAAGGGCTGTGCTGGAGGGCTGCTTTATAAGGAAACAATGAAAGAATTTTCAAAACTAAACCCGAGAAACCAACCCACCAAGAACACAAGAAAAAAAAAAACCAAAAAACAACCACACCACATCTGGAGACTGGGTGGGCTGAAGGAACGAAGTGAGCTGGAAGAAGATGGAGAGTCTGGATCAGAAAGACAGAATTTGCTGATGAAGAAACAGATAAGGTCTCTCCAGGAGGCATCCCAACCAGTTTACTCAGGGATAGCAAGTGGGTGTTACAGGAACAGAAGAAAAGCAGTGAGTACAGAATTTATTTTGTGCAAGTACCCTCAAATCTGGCATTTCCTTACATTTTAAAATCTGGCATGACAGCATTCTTAAAGGGCCCTTGTCCTTTATCTGAATCACTTTTACAATGGCCACATACACATTGCGAAGTGTGAACTTAGATGCTACAATGGAGCCAGCCTAGCAAAGACTTCTTRGAGAACAAACATGATCTTTTTCTTCCCATTCCCTGACACACTTTTCTCCTTCTTCCCTTTAGTGCTCTGGCAGCCACTGGATTCCTCCATGAGGTGACTGAATCTGACAACCCAGAAAAAAATGAATGCAGAAGAGAAGGGTAGAAAAGAATACCAGGAAGGAAGCACACAGGCATTTTCTCAGTGAAGATGAGAAGCACCCCAGCTGGCAGTAGGAAGGTGGCAGGACCACACCCCAGGGAGCAGGCAGGAGGAAAGCAAGACCTCCTCTTTCTTTTCAGATAAAGGCCTTCACCATCACAAGTTGAAAGACATTATTACAAAAATTACAGTGACATAACCTCCCCACTGACTGGGGCTCATAGAAAAAGAAGTTTGTTCCAGATAACATGACAAAACTATTGATATTTCTTCCTTCACAGTCACAAGTCAGGTCACATGCTGGAATTATTTCACTTTAGCAATGCTTCAGTGACTCACAGGCTGGTGTGCAGTATATTACCCACAAAGAACTCATCTTTATTGTTTAGCTCATATCTATGCGGTTGGAAAACAATATAGTTTTATGCAGTCACTCTTATTTTTCTGTAGTTCAGTCACACTGGTCCAATTGTATCCAGAGGCAGCCCACTCACTTCAAGATTAAAACTAGAAAAATTATTCCTCTGTTCTCATCAAAAGTTCTTCCTCTTCTACTCACATTACAGCTGCACTTATACTCAGAAACTACAATCCAAAGCTTTGAAGAGTTCTCTACCTATTTTTCCCTACAAAACAGCCTGCCGACCCCACCACAATGCCAAATCCTGACAATTGTTGCAGTTTAAATAAATAARTAAGTAAGTAAGTAAGTAAGTAAGTAAGTAAATAAATAAATAAATAAATAAATRAGCCTTTAAACCCACCTCAAAAAAGGGGTCAGGCGATCTCAATCTCAGTTGCATTACTTGTGTTTGCAAATTACAGCAGCAAGTGGTCTGAGAAGCAGCACTTCCGCCCCTGCCCTGAATTTGTCTGGCTCTGACGCAGACAAGGTGGGCTGCTGTGAATACAGTAAGTCACACAAGAAACCTGTGGCCCCCAAGATCCCCAAAGTTTCAGGCAGACCTGGGGAGAACAGCTTTCCTCAAGCCATGGGCTCAGAGCAAGGATGCTAATTGTAATTGTGAAGCTGCTGATTATCCTCAGCATGCAGGAAGATGTGCACAACTTCTCTTTCCAAATGATTCCCTGCAGGTCAGTCCTTACCTCACACACAGACAGATCTGGCTGTGGCCTCTCCCAGTCCCACAGTCCTTCTAGACAGAGCTGGGTCTGCATCACAGATCCGCAGCAGGAAGCGTCCTGAAGCAGGGAAGGGCTCGCCACACCACTCTCCAGCTACAGACTAGCACCATTCATCACAGCAGCTGACGGGTCAGACTCGTGCAATTGGGGAAAAAAGGAAAAGCAACCAAAACCYCACCACACACTGAGCAGTCTGCAGCAAGAATCAAAGACTATTGCATCACATTCTTCTTGTGCCGCATTCAGGACTTTTTTGGCCTGAGCTCTCTTCCTGACCTCATCTACCATAACTATCCTCCAAGTCCTGTCTCAAAGCTCATTTCCTCATGGGAGCTCAACAGTGAGAAACTACAGCTACACGTGCACATTAAAAAAGCTAAATATGCACACACTGTCCAAGTAAGCTCCCAAAGAATGAGCTTCCAGTTGGTTTACTTATTCAGTTCCAGCAATCTAATTTGTTCCAGCCTCTTGCTTTTATCTTCAGTACATTGATTTTTTTGCAGGATGCTTTTGAAATCAGAACATCAGATATAATTTCCCAACACAGGATTTGTGACAGCCTCTGTTGGAGGCTTCTCTGGGCTCCTGGAAGGTGGAATTCACTTTTTGAGAAACTCCTTCTCTTTCTAGAGTGTCAGACGCTGAGTGCCTTTAATATTACATGCTTAATTGAAAACACCTTTACACTCACCCATGTGAATTGGATATACTAATCCTAAACACAAAATGTGTCCTCTCAGAGTTTTAAATAATCAAGTTTAACATTTATATCTAAAAATTCCAACTGCAATAAATATTTAGTTTAAAAAATCTTGCAAGAGTGCACCATATAGAAAAATTAAGTACCTCTGTAAGATGGCTGTAAGTACACACAGTAAAGAAAGCAACAAGGCTCAACTTCCACCAAATAAGAGCATTAATAAATCTGTATTAAAAAAAAAAACCCACATTTTCCTTTTTCCCTTCAGGAAGAGCAGATACTAACTTCAGTAATTTGGTTTACAGATAACAGACAGTAAAGAATTTCTCTGAGAGAGATGAAAGGATTTAGGTAACACTGTATATACAATTAGAATTCCCAAATGTTTTGTATCACTGGCAGTTCCTGTGGGTGCAGGAGAAAGATTAGGTTTGATTAAATTGCAGACTGTGCAAGTTTATTTATGGACTCAATTGTGAAACACACAATAAAAATCTCCTTGAGACAAAACTTAAAATTTGTTTGTAATACATCTGAAGTTAGTTTCCCAGTCATTGTCAACCTAAAACTCCAGTGTTTTAATGTGAGCTGAGGAACAAATGAAATCCCTTGAAAGTGTTAGATGGAGAAGTAAAGGGGTAAAAATAACTCCAGTTCAAGAGTCTGAAGTAGTCATTTCACTGCCTATTTGGACAAAATAGAGATTTCAGACATGTTTGTCACATGGTTCCAGTTCCACATGGTAATGATCTACTCAGTTCATCTGCCACTTATTTTCAGCACTAATTACTCATTGGCTGATGCGTTTTGTCATGATTTCAGATTTTACTATTGTGAAAATATTTCCTGGGTAGTTTGGAAGTCTTGCCTTATTCTAAACAAGATGCCCAGAAGGTTGATTCAAAAATTGAAAATCCAAGGAAATAACTCCAGCAACATATTTCAACAAAGAAATTGGAGGTCAGAGAGGGAAGGACATGTAAATTTAGCAGAACATTCCTTTGGTTCATGCTTTTCTTGAGATTATCCAGGACAATCAGACAACCAAGTACTCTTATTCTTCATCGGGAAAATGAATATACTCATTATTGACAAAAAAGGTTTTAAACCTATTCTGACAATACTGACTACAAATTTGAAAATTGTGTAAGAATTTACACTCAATCCTGCAGAAGCTGGATTTAAACTGTTCATCCCACTCCCCAGAATACTTTATAGGAAGAAGCACATTCAGCCATTCTTTAGATTTCAAACCCATCAAAGAAGTACCTGACATAGATTTGGGTTTAACCTCCTTATTTCACCATACTGCTGAGATATAAAAAGTAGTTTCTGTTCCCAAAAGTGTTCCTAAGCAAGCATTTCTTTTTAGAAAGTTGGATTTAGACACATTACACAAGATCCTCAAAATGTAGGTAAAAGAATAGTAAGCTTTTGCTGCTAACTTGGCATATGAGAACAACAAAAACCTCAAAACAATTAAAATTACAAGTCAGAGCATGAAATATTCCCTCCTTTGATTTTTTTTSCATTGTCTCAGTTTGTCTAGGCTTTGAAAATGTCATACATCGCCTGYGTGCCAGAGAGATTGCCTTTCCAACCCACAACTCCAAGCACTTGTTTAAGTGAAATACACTGCTGAGTTAGCCTTCACCCCTCAGGTCTAATCATAAATTATACTGCCAGGCAGATTTTGTAAATGCTTTTAGCACTGATTTAGCATGGAGATTGAAAACTGAATGCCAAAATGGGAAAAAAAGCAATTATTGATATTCTGTTACTTAAGCCACATGTTAAGGTTCTCTAACACAATTCCTGTTTTAGTCACCCAGGCAAAAGTGACAGAATCAGCCCTTCAGGGTCTTTCACAGTGTAACAGAGGCTGAAGAATCAAATTAGCAAAAAAAAGCTTGAAAGCAATAAAGCGACTCATGTAGGATAGACCTAACTGGCAAGAATTGTGCAAAGTATATGGCAATATGGGAAATGCTCTGATTTGATGCCCAAAGTTACAGGTTAATGCCCAAACAGAGTAAGATCATAAGTGAAAGTTTTCACAGTCTCTTTGGGATATTTTCCAAATAGAAATGGGAGCCAGCCACCTCCTTCTTCTTGACAGAAGCCTCTGACAGCAATGAAAGTACAACAGCCTTCCTTGCGTTCATTTTTGTAATGCAAACATCATTCACATAGTAGACTATAAGAACACACTTCTTTGTTAATTCTCCTTACTTACATAATAAACATACAAATGTGCCTGGGTTTTGTGTCCACAGCAATGAACCCCTGTTTTGCAGGCTTATAGTGGGCTGCTTAAAAAAACCCCAAAACACAAACAACCCTTTTGAGAGAAAGGTTCTTCTTGCTATGAGGAGCCCTTGCAAGCTGAATTTCAATGCTTCTGACATCCGCTTTCTGAAAAACACCATTCACAAAGCTGAAAACCACCCATTATTCTTCAGCTGCAGCCATCAGCTAGAGCTGACAAATGTYTGAAACAGATTTGAAAGTAATATTCAAAATGTACCCAATTCTGTCAAGAGTACTGCGCTACTTACATGAGAACATATAAAGAAAATATATCCTTTAATCCCACAGGGTTAAAAGAAAATCACGTATGAAATATATGTAGAGCAGTTAAAAAAAAATTCTGCTCTAGTGTAGTAAATGGTATTCAGCTGTGAGACAACTTATTAATTGAAAACAACCTTTTAATGAACTATAAGCTCAACAGTAATTCACTCTGTTGATTGCTGTCCTTCAAATAAAGAATAAGAATTAACCTTCTCAGGTGTGGGTTGAATTGACTTTCCTGTTCTGTTTCACTGCCATTTTGATTCACACTTYTCAATTTCTGTCTAGCTTCTTTTGACAGAATTGTAATATTTGGGAAACAAAAAGGAAAGGATATTTGTATTTACCTCTCCCTTCCCTGTCACTCACCTCTCCCCCATTTAGTGCAATCTACAGGCTCGCCATTTGTCACTGTTGTTGCCATTATCCTAAGAGCAAGGGAAAACTTTCTGTATCTTTTAAGACAGTCTTCTGGCAAGCCAAAGATAATTTCTTACACAAGAAGCTGATGCCTGAAGTCAGATTTCTGTTTTAAGTAAGAAGTTCTGTTTACATAGGAAGGATGAAAGCTTAATTTAAATTTTCCTTATGCTGTTTCACAAGTCGATGAAAATTGAATTTAAAGCCCAAAAGTCAGTCCTGGAAAAAGGAAGAGACTTGCCATATTCATTAAAGCTTCAAATCACTTCCTTCAATAGCTAGTATGAGAACATTTTAACAAATAAATAAAGCAGAATGTTTCAGACCTAGTTCAGAGGTCCTTAACAAAACAAGACCATACAAGTTATCATACACTTCTATATGGGTGTACATGACCTCGGTYGACCAGTATAATCATAAAATGGGCCACTGAACCACAATGGTAGCAAGACAAAGCAAGTAGTTAATGTTTTGCCAGTGCATGCCCTTAACACTTTGTTCCAGATACCCATCTGTCTTGCTATCAACACATCTCTAGGAAGAAACAAACTTCCCACTCCATTATCTCCTGTTTCAGAGAGTTTCTGCATTAACTTCTAGAAAACCAGCAATAAACTTTCTCAGTCTCTATGCACAGGTGTCAGTTCTTYGTAATCACATACTTTCTCCTCCAAACGAAAGCTCTGATGCTCCTGGTAGACCTGAACTTCTGCAAAACTCATTGCATGAATGCCCTCAGGCTGGAGAAGCAGAAGCTCACCCTATCATTCAGCCTGCCTGTCCTTCCACTGTTCATCTTCCCTTCCACTGTTGAGATCCACAACGTTTAACTACGAATAAAAGAAGCAATTGTCTCCATTTGGCTGGCATTGGAAGAAAAAAGGAAAATTATGACAAACTAATGAGGAAAACAAGACCAACTGAGGAAACGTTACGCTTTATCTGAAGATGCAAGAACATATGGCGAAAAGAGAAAGCATTCATGTGGATCAAATAATGAAATATAAATATATTAATAATCTGGAAAAGATAATGAAGATAGCAGATGTAATCACATAGTAATGTAACGTACTGTAATTTCTAATGACCACATTTTCAATTTTCAGGTTTTTTCTTTTTTAGAAAGATAATCAGYGTGATTCTATGTTTGGGACCAACAACCTTGCTGGATAATGCTCAGCATAATTGTTTTTCTCCTGTACAAATATTTACATTGTATTAGTGGACGAGAAACCCATACTCTTCTATTCCTGGATTAAAGCATCACCACCAGGTTACACAAGAAGCCATGGCTAACTGGAAACAGCTGCTAAGCCACTTGCATCTCTGCTGTTTTGTAATACCCACCAGTAACTCAGAAGGATCACATCTTACATCTGCTTCTCTTCTTTTCTACATCAAAGTCTTAATAGAGAGCTTGTAAGAGAAGTTGTCACTGAAGCTAAGTCTTGAGGAGAGGCACAGAAAGCCACGTTACAGCTGCTACAGATGTTCCTCTCTATGTTTACTAATAGCTGCCTTCTGAGTTTTGACATTTTTGGAG
Organism: Malurus melanocephalus; assembly: GCF_030028575.1. Classification (NCBI taxonomy): domain Eukaryota; kingdom Metazoa; phylum Chordata; class Aves; order Passeriformes; family Maluridae; genus Malurus; species Malurus melanocephalus. Next base: position 2,789,251 of record NW_026623263.1, read on the forward strand.
CCAAGGTTTCCAGATGTCTCCTCCAAAATTAATACAAACAACCAGGAAGTTTACAGAAGTAAGTTGACCCAAAATTTCTCTYTTCTCACAATTTTATTTCTGATATCTGCAGAGGAACTGCATATAACAAAGCAGATTTGCTGCCCTAATATAAATACGCACAACAGAATACCAAATAAAAGTGCTGCAGAAGATCCCAGATCATAAATCACCACTTTCATGTACCAGACACAGACCTTGATGCTCAGCAGCACCGGTCAAGCCACTGCATTGCCTCCTCCTAGTGCTGTTCATGTTATCAGCATGCCAAAATGGGGAGCTAAGGCTTGGCCTGACATTAATGCCCATCACCTTTGAGGAGACATTGTCAATATAGTCTGACCACATAAATGAGATACAGAACTCAACACACTTCTAAAATCTAATGAAAACTCACATCACATAAACTTGACCAACRTTTTTCTGCCCATCCTATCCTACACTGTCCTCAAGCAAACTCATCTAGTTTGTTTTCCATAAAAGTAATTTAAACAAAAGAGAAACTAAGATATGATTCACACCCCCAAACTTTCAAGCCATGTTTTGTAATAAAATGAAATCCTGCCAAGTCTCTTTATCAAATGTATCAAATATTTTCCCACTCTTATTGAAGAATTAATGTGCAGCCACTCTTTCTTAAAAAAACAATTAAAATAAAACCAAACAAAACATTGTACTGAGGAATGCAGCTTCAGTGTATGCTGAATTTTATTCAAGGACTCAAAATGTTTCCAGCCAAAACCCACAATGGCCTCTGACTGTGATACAACTTACATTTCAGTGAAAATTTTGTGAAGATGTACAGACACAAAACAGGTGTGTGTATTTACAGACTTTCTTACCTCTCGCCAGAAATTCTTCTTCTTTAAACAAACCACTACTGCTTTTTCTAATGGAATGAACATTTTTAAAGTCCTGAAAATCTAGCTGCAATTAGGCAATATAAATCAAACCACAGATGACCCAGTTTTCTAACCAACACAGCAGAAAAGCTTTTTCTAAGTATTTCTAGTGCTTGTTAGCATCAGTATGCAATGTATTTTGTCTGTTAGACAGCTATTCTCCCTTCTTGAAAAAATATTTTGAATTCTGTTTTGTTAAAAATAAAACCCAATAAAATAAATCCCAAAAAACTAAAACCCAATCCCAAAAATACGTAAAGCGAAGCAAAACAAGAAACTCTTATGCACTACATAATGTACCACAGCTAAAAGACGTAATCTGTAAGGGAAACAGAAATCATTTGAACTTTCCTTTATCATTCAAGAGTTAACCATATCAAACACAGACAAAGCTTTCAAGATCTTTACCTAGTATCAATGAACAAGGACACAGCTCAGGACTTTTGGCTGAAATGTGTCCAGCTTTGTTCACTGTTACAGAGCAAACTAATCCRTCTTGTTTGTGTCAGCGATTCCATTTTTGTCAAAGTCTGTAATACAGACCTATGAAGCTGCAGGTTTTAAGACAATTCACAGAAAATTCTTCATCAACTTGGTATCAGGCAGMGTCAGCTGGTAAATGGCAAGTTGAAACAGTTGCAAACTATTCTGGAGAATACTTCACTAAGTTAGAAAGAGATTTGATAAAAACACATTTCAGAACAGTCTTGGCCCAATATCCTTTTCCAAACAAGCATAGTGTACTTGTTATTGACCAACATTCAAACTGTTGCTATAGGAGCTTATCCATCAGACTCCCATCTGCTCTGCACCTCTCTGTTTTCTTTCCCTTTCTGAGCTAAATGTCATCTGGAAAATGTGAGTAGGATAGCAGTAAGACTTCAAACCTGAGAACAACAGACTCTAGTGTTTTCTTATTAATCCTGGGATAAGAAAAACCAACAAACCCAACACTCACTTTCAGGAAGAACATCTTACAACTTACAGATCAAACTTTACTGTCCCCACTTCAGCTGTACTTTACCACAAACACAAGTGGTTGCTCTAACTAAAGGTACCCTCCTTTAGAGAGAGAATTACAAATTTTCTCTCAGACCTGAAACAATGTTTGAATACTAATTATTTTCAATAACATGTAAATGTCAGCTTTAAACAAAAAAAAAAACGGCATGAAGCAACTCTGCATTTCAAAGGTGGCAGCCATGGGTAAACAAAATACTGTGATAGAATACTACAGTGACAAAAGCTACGTAATTTATAGTTTACTACACTGCAAACTCCTGGAGCATATTCAGCCATTCCTGCAATGGCTGAAAAGAAGCAGAAGTTAAGCAGCACTGAATGCTTTTCTCTGAATATAGCTGTAAGAAGCTTTTTTCCTTCTATAGCTCCCCTTAGCCTTTTCTTCTTTAGAAAGGAGGCAAGTCACCTGCCAAGAACTGCTCTGTACCAAAATCTGAGCTCTGCCTTGGAACAAAGGGGCACAGTTCCATTTACCTTTCAAAAGGAGAAAGCAGGCAATTCTATTCAACTATAACTAACAGATATAACTACTATCAGTAGTAACACTAATGCTAACATTTAAGAACTGAAGGTAGTAATAATGATCTGGGACAATGCCTCTTATTTTATTAAAATTATAAAGCTAGTATGTTAATCAGCATAGCTGCTGTCAACCCTTATTGTGTAAGCCATCACATACAAGCCAGCAAAATGCTTTAGCAACTGGAAAACTCTGTCTAGATGTTTATCAGGAGCTGATCAGAATAATCAGATCACAAAGACCTGTGTATCCATTTAATTAAAATAATATGTTTCTTACTGCAGCATGTACTCCATCACACTTCAGCAAACTGACTCAATTCCATCAGTGTTTAAATAACTTTTGCATGGCAAAAACATCTATTCCGTTACAATAAATTTAGATCAGATGATAAATGTTTTACTCAACAGACTTTGTTCTAGACTATGTCATAGAAACATCAGACTGTTAAGGCTCTGAGAGTCAGAGTTCAGTCTGACTAGGTCTTTTGCTTGTTCCTCAAGTTACAGAATTCAAACAAATTAAACTGTGAGTTGCAAACTATTTATAAATTAAAAATAGGAGAATATGAAACATTTGCAAAAGATTCAACAGATTTTTCCATCTTAATATACTCATGTTCCAAAGGCAAACATTGCTTTTGTTCCAAAAATAATTAACACAATGACAAAAAGTCCAATGTTTTATCTGCTGTTCTCTATCTCTTGCTCTCTTCTCCTCCAAGACTTCTGAAACATCCATGGCTAATATCTGTTACATTTTTCTCTGAGCCACTTTTAACCCTGTGATTTATAGATTCCAGGGGTGAAAAAAACTGTCTCAAATAAAATGGTTATTTAGCAGCGTTCTAGGAAGAACCTTTTTGCAGGATTTTTCAAGTACCATGCCAAATTCTGTGAAGCTCTAGAAGATCCTCTTAGCATGAGGTGCTAAAGAGGGTGCAGCCAACTGGAAGTTTTCTCACTGAAGCCAACTGGAATTTTACATCTACCTTCAGTGAACACTGGACAGATGTGTAGTTGTGTTACTATAGATRTGGAGATACCCTTCCATGTCCAAACTTAATTGCATGCACACAAACACCATATGAATAGCTCTTGAAAAAGTCACAGCTGTTTCTCACTTCAAGGATTAAATCCAGGTGGATMATGTAACAACTCTTACAGTTGTGCTGATTATTCCAAGTTTGAACATCGCCAACATTTTAAAAATGTCTAAAAAACTGGGTGGATTAGGCCACCCTGGTTGGAAAATCTGACAAAATACATAACTTCATATAATTCTCACTAATTCAGGCATGCTGCAAACTGCTGGACCTAGACAATAGACACTGCATCACTGCACTCTTTGCCAGTTAGGAAATGGGACTAACATACACAAACAGCTGAGAATATGGAACTGATCTACAGATTAAACTCAAGTGGAAAATGGTCTCATTTTCTCTTCACCCAAGAGTCTGCTATTCTGACTCCTGTTTCTTGTGGATAAGATTGTAAATATTCATAGGAATACAGAAAGTCCAGCTTTATGGACCTATTTTGGAAACTGATCCTGTTATTAAATACATTAAGTTTTATGATACATTAGCTTCCAATGAATCAAGTTGTAAAGTTCTGGGTCACATTATKTCACATATTATGTTTTGTGAATATGAAGTCAAACTTCTATAATTTCTTTGTGAAGTATAGGTATAATTACTTAAATCAATACTTACTATTTCATCAGCTGGCACAGAAAACGAAGTTCCATCCTCAAAATAAAACTGCACTGTACCCAGGGTTATTAATTTCCTTTTTATTAGCGTGGATAATATGCAGCACAAAAATATGCTGATGGCTGAACATACAAGCATGATCCTGTAAAGAAATGTGCAACCATAGCCGATACCTATCGAAACCAAGTGAGCTCAAAAGATTTCCAGCTCTTGTGATTTTTATCATGAGTCATACCTAGTGTTTTCCTTGAGTCACAAATTTGGGAGCCTCAGCCATGGTGCCCACAATTTCATTTTACAATTTCATTACTGTGGTGAGAGGGAGAGCAATCTGCCAGTTTTCATTTATGCATTAAGTCCCTAAGCATGCAGGCAACACCCTTGGTCACAAGCCAGACTATTTTGTATCAAATTTTGGTGAAACAAAATCAAGACTTAGTTACAAAAGTGCTTTTCATCAGTTAATGGTAATATCTGAGCAAATCTACAGTAAGATCCACATACATGAATTTCAATGTGTCTTCTTTGCTGTGCAAAAATTTCACCAATGAAAGAACTCCCATGTTTTTTGTTAGAGAGAAAAACAAGTATTTGTTTATTGGATAGCTTATGATAGCAATGGTATGCCATTCCACCCACATATAAGCTGGAACAAGCCAAAAACTGTAGGGACAAAGATAAAACTAAATTTTCTGGTTGGGTTATTTTTCTTTTACCAACCAAATAAAATTAATGAGCAGTATCTGACTGGGCCTTAGTTATTAAAAACTCTTATTCTGTTCTACAAGTTCAAAACCATTCATGCTATTCACGATGCAAGTGGGCATGTTAAGAATTAACATTTTATAAATCAGAAGGTGAGAGGGAAAACAAACAAGTGCATACATACCTACGTATTTTAAAATTCAGCTCCTCTGAATATCCTTGAAAGTCTTATGAAGCTTTTGAAATGCCATAAAGAAATTGTCTTTCAGTGTCCACCTAAATATCTATAAATCTGAACTACTGTTGAGATCCTGCTATTCCAGCACTGACCAAAACAGTTTAAGTTTAAGACGGAAGAATATATTTTTCTTATTCCTCCTGCATTTCCAACACTGAAAGTACCATAACTTTCTCTCAGGTTGCACCCAACAGAGTAAGTCGATGAATTAACAGATCTCTGTCACATCATTGTTATATTATTTCATATTTTAACTAACTTGATATTTCCTATGAGAAACCAAAATGGTGCCAAAAAGACTCTTTACAAGACACATTCAAGCAAGCATGAATGTATGGGTTCAAGAGAGCTTAATGCAGTATAGGAAATCTGCAACAAAACTGAGGATGAGTTTCYAGAATATGCTGTCATTTGCTAAAATGGGTAAGAATGGGCTTTGGCTGCTATTCTTACAAACATCCCCATCTGGCCTCAGCAAACAGGAGAAATGTGATGCAATTTTCCGGCAGCCACAGCCTCAAACCCAGACACTCATCACCTGGGTGTTAGCAGGCCCTTTCACAAGGCTTCTCAAATTACTGCTTCCCACCAAGACCTGAAACTGGCTCCCTTAACATCTGTTAATCTAATTGGTTCCTATGAGCCCGTAACAATTAAAYCTGTTGTTGCAAGGAGCAACAGGGAAAGGGGCTTTTATATACCCACAGCTGGGCTGTTAGCAGAACAAATGGACTGCATCTTACTCAAGGGCTCTCACCAAAATTCAGTAACTCTACTGTGAGAGCAAGAACAAGCCTCAGATGAAGCTGATGGCCTCAGCAAGCGGGCTGAGCTCAGTGCACTGATCCGCTGCTCTGTCACAGCAGCAATCATGAAGGGGGACAAAGGCTGCTCCCTCCAGTCATCAAAGATAGTGGAAGGTATGACCAGTCATTGCAAAGATGGATTGAAGAACTCATTCGAAGAGCAAACAGAATTTTTGCATAATCTGTTATGAAGCTGACAAWTTTTGGTTAGCCTGTAATAAGAAGGAAAAGAAAATTAAATCAAAGTCCTTGTTTAGATTCAAAATATTTTTTCAAAAGGGAAGTAAAGCAACAGCTGAAGAAACTGAGCTCTTCACTTATGCAAAACACTTCAGTGGACTTCATGCAGAAATAACTTCTTTTTTTTCTCCTAAAGAAAAAGTGAAAATGGAACAAAGTAACACTAGCTCAGCGTCAGCCCTGGTGCCTTTTCCGTAGACACTTAAAAGCATCTCTGTGTACTCACAGCAAATTACCACTCTCAAAAGCAATTTTCATATACCTAAGCCATGTGAATTAAGGGCTGCAGAGCAGGAGCAGTAGTATCCTCACTATCATCAGCCTACAGAAGAAAAGGAATTAAACCTGTTTGTTAAGTAAGTTTTGTAGATGTCTAAGCACAAACATTTCACACTCTGAGAAAGCAAGTGAGCCCTGAAGTTTTCTTCCAGTGCACCAGATTAATAAAGTTTATTTCTTGTCCTTTCTACAGTCTGCTCAAAAGTATTTTGCTCCATGCTCTCTGCTATACTTTCTACCCTGGTCTTATGCCCAAAGCAGGTGGGCACGATGCTGAACTGAGCATCACAAACCTTAGAAGCTCCTCAGAAGCTCCTGCAACCATCTAACACTTTACCTGAGAGTTTACTAGCTCCTGTCTTAGGGTATGCAAGGAACAACAACTGTTATTCACTTTGTGGCAGGCAGGGAATTAATAAACTTTCGACTTCTGTTTATGTGCTCTCTAGGTACTGGCTTTTTTTTTTTTTTTTTGAAGAATTTTTTTAAAATCTTTTGCTTGCTAATCTCTCTTTCTTAAAGCTATTTGTCTAATTTTCACCAATCTTTGTGACATGCCCCGAAGTCAACTTTAAAAACAGAAATGCATTTAACAGAGAAGTTGAGACTTGGTACTCAAAAGCGAATGCAGAAACTTCTCACTTTTCCAGAGGATTGCTGAAGAATAGCTACGTATCCAAAAAGTCTTTTTTTTTTTTTTTTTTTTTTTTTTTTTTTTTTTTTTTTTTTTTTTTNTTTTTTTTTTTTTTTTTTTTTTTTTTTCTTTCTGGATGTTTCCTTAGACCATCAAAACTACAGGCAACTACTACATTCTGCAACCTTAACCAAGAAACAATTTATTTTCTCTGACAACTGCAATGCACTTCAAACATAATTACAGTTTACAATCATTCTGAATTGAATTCAGGCAACATTAGAAAGTTGCTCACAGTGTGTAGAGCTATTTGATGCTTTAACAGGTAAAATTACTAAAAGTGTGCCAATGTAACCAGATTACTTCTAAGGATACTCAAATACCTGGAAACACACAAACCTGACAGGCTTTTCCTAGGTCTAACATTTGAGCTGTGCCTCTAGACACATTTGAAGAAAGTAACATGGCAGTCTTACTGAATGTCACAAAAAATGCTAACAAATATGATTTTGCACAGCTAATCCTAATTCCTATTTTACTGATCTTAACTGAGCACCATCCCAAAATGGAGGTGATGAATTTTTGGGACAATTTGCTGAAATGTAGCACAATTTAAAGTGCGTTATTACTGCTCACAGACTTCCTTTACTAAGAAGGAACTATACAAATAGATTGGTGATTAAAAGGAATGAAAATAAATGGGATAAAGACTTCCTAAGTGGGTGTCATGGCATCTGGTCCATTTTCCTTTGATTCACTTAGATTATTTCATATGCAGACAAAGCAGCATCCCCTCTATATTACACAGGCATTAGCATGCTAGCAGTAACTCTGAGGCAGAGTCCCTCCAGCTGCCAGGAAAACAATTATTAAAAAAAATACAGTAACAAAGAAAAAGAATCGGATAACCAYCCATGAGAATACCAGAGAGGCAGACCAAGAAAATGCTTTAATTGCATTAAATATAATATTGTCCTGACATATGCCCATGCAAGAGTATTTTATTAGCATATTTCTAACAGACTTGACAGTTTCAGGAAGAAATATGAATAGTAGCCAATTTCCAGAGAGAAATATGCTCAACACAATCTGGAAAACTAGTTGTATTTCAAGGGATGTTTTCAACCTCCCTCATACAGAATTTCTCTTTGTTCTTCTTAGATTCAGCTTTTCCAATAAGTGAAAAAGAAATTATCTGCAGGGGAAGAGTTTTTCCTCATTTAATAAAATCCATAAATCTTCAGAGGCTATAAATTTTCACTGTCTACTACAATAAATTTAACCCCCAGAAGAATCTTTATGAAAATATTTATCTTTCTGCACGATTTCTGTAAGAAGTGGATACAAAACTCATCCAGTRAAGGACAATGGCAACCTTCTACCAAGTAGACAAAACTGTTTTCCTTTAGGGAAAGAACAGGTTTAAAGAGATATAAAAAGCAAAAAATCAAAGAAATAATTCAGCCTTCATTTGGTATAGCATTTTTTTCTGATTACAACAATATAGAATTTCATCAGGCTTTTAAAAAATATTTCACCAGAATAACATTTTCATTTTTTGAAACAATAAAATACTAATTTTAAAGGCATTTTTCATGGACATCTTGAAGTATTTTYGGAGGCATATATAGGATAAGATTGACCCACATTTGGGTCAGGTACGWCACTTTACCTCCTCCCATCCACTCCTCCCATCCATTCCATTGCATTGAAGGTTGTTTACAGCCCTTGTCCCAAGTCCTTCTGCATTATTTAGCAGRGATCTGTGACTATGTTCTGAGGGAAGAACTGCATCTGTGTAGAATTGCAGCAGCATGATCACACCACAGCACTTAGTACATGTATCAGCAGATGTCCTCGATAAAGTCACATCTCTATTATCTCATGCTGATTCAAAAAATCAGTGAAGGAATTTTGGTGGTTCCCTAGTATTCATACCAAGTTCAGCCAGCAACTTTTGCTCATCCAGCTGGTCAGTTCTCAGTTTGTAACCGTCACTGAATGTTTTTTCCATGGTCTGCTTGCATAAATTATGGAAGAAAAACATTGTATTTTTATGTTTCAATTCCACAATTTATTTAGATAACAACTTTCAGCATCCATCAACAGGTTATTTTTTTATTACAGTTAGAGGCTGTAACACCTTCCTCCATTTAATAGCTTTGGGAAGTAATCTAACAGCTCCAATAGTTTAAGCTAGACAGGGCAGAAGGATGTAAGAGAATTCCTCCAAAGGACATTAAAGAAAAATGGTAAGACAGCCTCCAGAATGCAAAAGGAATTCTTTATTTCAAGCAGTTCAGTTCTATTTGGTAACAAAGTACCTGGCTCCACCACTGAGCACTGTGCACTTACTTTCTTCATAAAGTGAATCTAATCAGCCAGGGCTGAAAGCGGGTTTCAGTGATAATGCTGGTGAGTCCTGATGCAATGTATACAGACTTCTCCTTTCACTGACAGTTTCTTTTTAAGAATATCTCTTTTCCCAGACATTATGATGACCCCATTTAAAAAAAATTATTTGCATGCACAAGGATAATGCATCTGCTTAYCTTCAGACACATGTCAAGCATGCAACTCAGAGATCCTGCACTTTGGAAACAAGTCCTGTGCTGCAGTACGTGGCAGAAAAAAGCAGGGGGAAAGAAAGGTAAAACGTAGTCCATTTAGCACATCTGAAAATTACCTCAAGCTCTTTCTAGTTCCAGCAGCTGCCTATAATGGAAAAAATGAAGATTGGCTGTTGCCAAAGAAGTGGGCAGTAAGAAATAACAGATGTGAAATTTCAGCAACATCATTGGCTAGGTCAGTTTCACAGACGGCTTGAGAGCCAGGGTCCCTGTTGGGCTGCAGCGCTCTCAGAGCCACACTTGATTTTTTTTTTTTTTGCTACTGAACTGTTGTTCCTTTTGCTTAGCTGAATTTACTCTGCAACTTCTTCCACGAATGCAACTGATGGGAAGTGTTCCTGYGCTCAATGCCTGTGTGGACTGTGCATAAAGGCTCCTCGATTAAAGTCAGTCACTACATTTTCCAAAGTCATTTTAATATTTCATGTCTCTCTTCCTCAGTCTTGTCCACCCCTTTTTAGTTTCATGGAAACTTACGGTGAGCAGGGAAGAAAAGACAGGTCCTTCAACACAAGCTCTTATTACATGAGCCTCATGGCTCACAAAGAAAGCAAGATCAAAGAAACCAATCTAATCTGCTGTATACATTCTTAAGAGAAAGGGCAGAGGGTGAAAAATACCCTTCAAAGAGTCAACTCCAATTACACAAGYAATTTCCAAGGATGAATCAACTTTCTTGAAAGAGTTTACGGGGGAAATTATGAATATAAGGTCTACAGAAACTATCATATCAAGAGCAACTCCTGTCACTCAGTTTGCAAGGTTAAGTRGACTGCAGTTTAAATGAAAATTAAATAAAAGGTTTTATTTAGGCATCACAAATATGCATTGAAATTGTAATGTGGATAACAAAGATGACTGCTACTTTAGATAAAAAAACAATTAAAAAACTGTAGTAGAAAAAATTAGTTCCAGTGAAGAACACCTAGTATCAGCAATGAGCATCAGCCGAACTGTAGCTGGGCCTTCACATCCATTGCAAGACAATCTTCTGCTATGTTCAAAATGTGATTGTAAAACCCAGCTCTTAATAAGCCTAGGTTTCCATGCTATGTCTCATCTGGTATATTTATTACCTGTTGCTGAAAGAAACAGTATTACTCTCCCCACCAACCTCCAGCTGCTTATTACGTCTTTGTCCCTTTTGTAACATCTAGTAATTTCTCATCTGCAGGACAAGCCAGGCCAGCATACTTTCCTGATTTAGTTTTCCTTCCCAGGCAGTTAGGGAGTTAAGGCTTTTTTTTTTTTTTTTTTTTTTCTGAATCAGCTGCTTACCTTGAACTCACCTTGGGACTGGGGGCTGATGCAAGAGAGGGAAAGAATAGGCTGAAGTATGCCTTTTGGCATCAGCCTGCAGTTGCACAAGACCAAATGCAATATTAAACTGTGCTCTGGAAAGTACTATTAGCTTTCTTCTAGTAGAATAAATATTCAAGTGTCTTCGGGATTCCACACAATACAGTGGGTTTCTGAGTGCTAATGAGAAACTCTGCAAGTAAAAATTGTAATACTATGGCAAATGAAGGACTCCACAAGCACCAAAGCACAGTGACATGAACTGAGACTCAATATGCAAACRAAAGGTCTTTCAATTTAAGTCAACAAAAGAATAAAAAGTTAATAACTAATTTTCCTAATATCACTCAGCAGGTTAATAACAGAGGCAGAAGTCAAATGCAGGAGTTGGGACAGGCAGCTCTGTGCACTACACCACACTTCTTCCAGCAGCAGCAAATGCGGTTTACTCACTGCTTGGGGTATGCCATCTCCTTGTCAAGGACTGCCCTAGACTACAGAAATAATAACACTAAAATTAACCATTGTATTTGCTACTGAATAAGCAAACTATCAGTTCAATGTGGTTTATGCCATCTGAAAGCTCCCAGCGCCTTCTCAAGGAAAGAACATGAAACCATAATATTTTTCTGACTCAGTAATACATCCTTTCTCCCCTTTGATGACAGACAAAAGGAAAGCAAATGGAAAAATGTTCACTGCATTTTTGTTTCTATTAAATGGAAGAGAGGTGCAATTTGGGATTAGTACTTTCAGATCACCATAAAGTTCTCCAACGGAAGAGTAAACCAAGATGAACTATATGAAAAATAAAAAAGAAAAGGCAAAGCACAGACACAGAGAGGAAATTGTTCAAAGAGGAAAAGCAGTACAAATATATAGCTTCCCATTTAATCTGGCTATTAACAAAACCAAGTAAACCCAGCAACACTGGTCACATCTCTGTTTTTTGCTTCCAAAGGTGAAAAGTCACCCTGTCTCTGTGTTGTTATATACATAGAAAAAAAACTGTATTGATATAAATAGAACCATATATCCCAAAAGAAACACAAATCCCCAAAATCAATTCCCTCTCCAAATCTGTATTCTACTGCAAACTACAAGGGTTTAACACACAGACACCTTCTAGTCACCTCCAAACTACTAAAAAGTTTTCTATTTCAGGCTTATGATATGGCAGGACTTAATCAGAAACACAGAATATAATACTTGAAGGCACAAAATCCACCACAAGGCAAACTACAGCACACAGATAAGATGACAGAACGTCTTGAGCAAACCACGGCCTTCCTTCCTCTGATGGTTATCACAACACAAGGAAAGACCTAAAGAAAGACACTCTGCTTGCTTTGCTTCATCTTGATTTCTCCCAGTCRCTCCCAAGGCCAGAAGCACACCCAGGGTCCTAACTAGGAAAGTTAGTATTACCTGAGGAGGAACAGGACTAGCTAGTCAAAACATTTATTGTCATGTCCCACAGAATAATATATGCCACATCAGCTGGCAGGTTCCAGAGTAGCTGGGATGACAGAAATCCATGGTCCAAAAACTGCACCTTTGTATCAACCTCTGCCAAAAACACCAGCAAGTGGCTGGTGAAGAAGCTTCACCTATTGAAAGAGGGGATCAAACCTCCAAATTTTCAATGATCTCCCGACCACCTGTCAGAGTCCTGAGGCTAGCAGTCCCCAAGCAGATTAATATCTGCTGTTTGCCAGAGATGTCCAACATCAACATGTAGCACACCACCGCTTTTGCTGAGTCATCTCACTGGAGTGTGGATTSCCACCAGCTGTGATGTGAGGTCCTGGAAGGATCTTAGCACCCTCCACTAAGCAATCACTTCTTGGTCAATATTAAACAGAAAACTATAATAGCTGGTGCTTTCTTGCTTAATATCAGAGTCTTTAATTTTTTTAGAAAAGACATTATAAGCTTCTCTCCTACTTATATTGCAACAAAAGGAGCACACACAAGTGAGGAAGTATGTGAGTGCTCCTATAATGTCATTGAAACCTTGGGGAGAAAAAAAAGAGGAAAGAGTAAGCAAAATACCAAAGATTTCATTAAGAGTTTTCAGTAGGTAATTTGATCCTTTAAAGCTTATCTTGATTGTTTATTTATGGTTCCGTTATAATCTTATTAATTATTTTGCTGCAACTRAAGTTTTTTATGGAAATAAGAGCTTAACTATTTTCAAATGTTTCCCCAAGACAAATTATGTAATGCCTTTGAATAAAACACAGACAACTAGACTTTGCTATGCTCATTAGCACATCTAGAATGAGTCTATATTATTTATGTATCTTATTATGAAGGAAGAGTTGTAGCTTTAATTTTCTTTTCAAAATAGTAGATCTTTGCAGAGCTAATGTTACTAATTGTGAAATTTTATCATCACCACCACATCTAACCCTGTACATTGGCTTCCCACCTGCTGCTGCTAACAKTTGCTCAAATTGTCTTCAAGTGAGGTTATTAACGTACATGCTAGTGCTCTTGTTCTGCTGCTGTGTCATAGGGCTCCCCTCTTAGCTGCTCTGAGGCACATTATTATAAAGTAAGTTATATTATCTGTAACACTACCCAAAACGCAATTTTAATTTTGTAACTTGAAAGACAGAATACCTGTATTTTTTTAATAAGGCTGTATGAACTGTCTATAATGCTTTCATTCCATTTGTGCACTGATTTTAACGAAGATACAGCATTTTGGTCCTGACAACTGTAAGGCAGTGGAGGATGGGAGAACGGGGTTTGATTTAATAGTAGACAAAAAAGAATGACCCAAAATGAACTGACAAACTTCAAATTCACTTATTTACTTTTTGCTAGTAAAATACAACCAGAAATATAGAGGACATAACAAATACAGACCTACATGAATGTAAATATTTTAAATTGATAGATTTCTTCGAAGTTCTAACTAAATGCTATTTTTAGAAATGAAGAACAAACATAATTTTTAGAGGCCATTAAAGCAAAAAGTAATAGAAAAACCAGCCAAAGGTTTCCCACTGCATCAGTCACAAAGTCAACACCACATGGAACAAAATATATAGGTGCTAAATATTTGCTGCCAGCAGCAATGAAATCAAACAAACTCCCTTAAAAATGAAATATTTAATGTATACTAGCTCTGCCATGGAAACCAGAGAACAATAAATATTACATTATTCCAAATAACTATCTCTTGGCAAGTAAACGCAGATGCTTTTTGAAAGTTTTATTATACTCTTCTTCCATTGGCTTCTATGGTTATTAAGTACAAGTAATGGTGAGTTTATCTCTGCATTCTTAAGGCTCTCTTTGACAACCAATCCTATAGACAGGGATGTGCAAATAATAAATTTATARAAGAATTACAAAACTCACTTTTTAAAGTATTTAAAATTTTTAAAGTTCTTCTTTAGATCCTTCTTGCATTCTTCTCTAGTTAAAATGCTACATATTTGGTACATACAAAGAATCAGCAATAAGCATAGCGGATCAGGAAAACTGTACAGACAACATTGCCTTTTGCAGAGGTGGACTTAAAGACCACAAGCATAAATTTGAAGTTTAAAGAAAGAAAAAAATCAGCTTGCAATAATTTATTAACTTCAGGTTTCCATGTATTCTAGAATGATATCTCATTTTATAATTGCTGAATGTATAAAACTGCATTATTCTGAAAAGTCAATTCAAGCACCATTATTTTAATACAATGAGTTGAGTTACCATTTCAGCAAGTACAGGCTGAATTGCTGTACTTGAAATATTTCAAGTTTTATCAAAGTCAGGGTGATGTGAGGAGGAGGTTTCACTTATCAAAAACAGTCAATGAGACACCTCCTCCTCTTCTTCAAATCTCTGCTTAAAAGAGTTGTTCCAAATGCTCTGAACAGCAACTTGGTCCTCAGAAGAAAATATTCAAAAGGCACAACCTACTGAATATCTTTTGTCCTTCAAACACCAGTAACACTTCAGAGTCAGGCAGCATGTGAAAACACAAAAAATTTCATTTACTCACCACTGTTCCAAATCCTGAGGTCTTAGTCAACCACTTCAGATGCCTGGCAACACCTAGAGAAATAATTGTTGTAAAATGTAAGAAAGGTACAGAGCCAAAAAAAATCAAAACAATATTCATGATTTGTATTGGTGGCTGGAATGGAAGAAGTGTTGCTTGTAAGAGATTATATGCACATGGGTAACTTTTGCTACCAGGCCACTTCTGCTTGGCCAGAAATGCAGCATTCTAGACATCACTGCAACCATGAAGGAGCTAAGAAAAACTCCAACTCCAGACTTCAGTACAGTAGGCCTCAATATCTTCAGGGATCTGTTTGGTGAAGTACCCTGGGATAGAGCTCTGGACGGGAGAAAGGCCCAAGAAAACTCACTAATATTCAAGAATCACMTCCTCCAAGCTCAGGGATKATGTGTCCCAACAACAAGGAAGTCAGGCAGAAAARCCAGGAAGTCTGCATGCATGAACCAGGAGCCCTTGGACAAAAGGGTGGAAGCATGGACAGGTAGACTACAGAGAGAATGCCTGAGAAGGCCAGGGATAAGGTTAGGAAAGCTAAAACCCCGACAGAATTAAACCTGGCCAGGGACATCCAGGACAATAAGAAAAGCTTCTCTGGTATGTCAGTTATAAAAACAAGACTAGGGAAAATGTGGACTCTCTCTGAAAGGAAATAGGAGATGGGGTTACCAGGGACATGTAGAAGGCTGAGGTTCTCTATGAACACTTTTTGCCTCAGTTTTCACCAGCAAAGGCTCCAGCTACACTGCCCAAATTGCAGAAGGCTGAGAAAGACACGGAACTACTGGAGAGGGTCCAGTGAAGGACTACAGAGATCTGCATAGGATCATAGAATATCCCGAGCTGGAAGTAACCACAAGTAGAGTCCAGGCTCTGCACAGAATAATCCCAGAGGCACTCCAAGTGCCTGAAAGCTTTGTTCAAATACTTCAGGAACTGTCAGGCTTGGTGCTGTGACCACTTTTCTGGGGAGCCTGTTCCAGTGCTCAGCCACCCTCTGAGTGAAGAACCTTATCCTGATATCCAGGAAACACAACCTCATGCCATTTCCTCATGTGCTATCATTGCTCAGCAGAGAAAAGCGATTAACACTTGGCTGTTTGAACTTGTGAATAAGTTGTAGACTGCAGGGTTATGATTAGGGGACTGGAGTATCTATCTTCTGAGGAAAGGCTGAAAGARAAACAGCCCATTGTAGGAGAAGATCAGGTTTACAACCATCCTCAGGAACTGACGGTGTCTCCCAAGGTTCAATATTCCTGTTTAACTTGTTCATCCATGACTTGCATGAAGGGAGAGATGCCTGCTCAGCAAATTCACTGTTGATAGMCAGTTCAGCCTCAARAAGAGATGACTGAGAGGGGACCTCATCGATGTCTATCAGTATCTGAAGGAAAATTGCCAAAAGGATGGACCAGGCTTTTCTTGGTGGTGGTGCCAAGCAAAGGGACAAGAGGTAATGGGCAGAAACTGATGCACAGTAGTTACATCTGCATATAAGGAAGAACTTCTTTACTGTCTGGGTGACCATGCACTGGAACAGATTGTCCAGAGAGATTGTGGAGTCTTCCTCACTGGAGATATTCAAGAATTGCCTGGACATAAGCTGCGCCATGTGCTCTGGGACCACCTTACTTGAGCAGAGAGGTTGGACCACAGGTTGGACCACAGGACAACCACCATGGTTGGTCCCTTCCAACATTACTCATTCTGTGATTCTGTGACCTTCCAGCAGCCTCCCAGTACTGAAAGGGCCTAAAAGAAAGCAAGAGAGTAGGCCTAAAAGACAGCAAGGGCATGTAGTGATAGAACAATGAGTAGTGGCTTTAGACTGAAAGAAGGCAGATTTAGACTAGATGTAAGGACAAAATTCACTGTGAGGGTGGTAAAGCACTGGAACAGGTTCCCCAGATAAGCTGTGGATGCYCATCCCTGAAGTTTCCAAGGTCAGCTGGGATGGGTTTTTGAGAAACGTGGCCTAGGAGAGGATTTCCCTGCCCATAACAGGGGGCAGGAAGCAGATTGAGACCCATTCCAACCCAAACCATTCTATCACTCTGTGACTTTGTGATTCTATGGAGCAGTAAGATATGAACTAAGCCTTCACAAAATCACATCTTTCTGTCTTCCTCTATTTTCCTAACAATTTTATTATAGCAAGATCTGAAAATACATTTTAGATTATTTGTATATTTTGTCACAATTTATAACAGCACACTAAGATCAGATATGACTTATGAAGAACTCCAAAACTTCCTAGACCACTGGGATAAAAACCTAAACTACACAGCATTTTCATCCCAATAAGCTTTAAAAATACACCTCTAAACTTCTGCAACTCCATTACATGGAATTAAGCAAGGACAAACACAAATTCCTGTACCTGAGATTGACTAATCCCTTGGACAGACTGGTCACTGTCTACCCAGGGCACACTTCCTGAAACAAAGCTGGGGATCTGGGCAGAAAGTGACATGAGCCAATTGTTAGGGAACCAGGGAGGCCAACAACATCCTGGAATATGTCTACAGACTAAGACCTCACTAATAAGCTGTTATTCACCTTCAGCCAGCACTTCAGGAATACACATCCTGAACAGACAATCCAGTTTTGAATCCCCACTACCAAAAAGTAATAAACTAAGTAAGGTTGGGTTGGTTCAGCAATGCTGGAACACAGAATTTCCCATTGTAATACCAAATCCTGCATTTTTATACATTCATCAGAACAAGACATACAAAGAACTTCCACTCACACAAAGTAATGCAGTGAGTCAGGTCCGTTTATTCTAACAAAAAGAGATAATTTGGCCTTGGTGAAGAAGGTTTAACAACAGAAAAGCTGGTGCAGAACCTCCAACAAAGTGTGCTGCAGAGGACAAAGGAAAGTGTACCAGGAGCACTTCAAAGTCAAGTACAGCTTAAAACGGCCTCTGAATTCCTGGCACACATAATAGTCCTTCAGGAAAAAAAAGAAAACGAGAATACCAAAAAAAAAAACCCCAAAAAAATTGACTGGACCAAGTAGCTGTGATTACTTCAACTTTTCTGTCTCAAAAACAGTTAATGTGGCAATGAAAATATAGCAATGTTAGCAGAGGCAGAGATTATTTTTAAGAACAAAAAAGGCCCAATTGTTTTCTTTAAACTCAAGTACCAAAAAATGCAGGATTAATTTTAAGCTCATGTAAACAAACCTAATTGCCTGAATAATCCATTAGGTGGTGCTTCTAAGGAAAACCTCCTCGTTTGAAGTCTGAGTTCTCTAAGAAAGAGTAGTAGAGGCAGCGTAAGGCAGGATCAGCCCACACAGGAAGCTGTAGAAAAGCCTGTCTCTCACAGAACCATCCACGTGCCAAAGGCACCGCAGTGTTCTTCCTCACATGCACACAAAAAGTAAAAAAAATAAAAATAAGGAACATTTTTAAAAAGAGGAAAGTATTAATTTTAAAAAGCCTCCTTTTTGCCACTACATTTGTGACAAAGCTAACAAGAAGAAGCTCCACACACCTTCCACTACCCCATCACCACACAGGCAGTGTGCACTTCCCTCATGCTGCACATGGCCAAACTCTCCCAAACAAATSTGAATGGGAAAAAAAAACATGTATGTGCCCATCCTTTCATTCAGGAGTTCTGAGCAAT
Source organism: Malurus melanocephalus (assembly GCF_030028575.1). Taxonomy (NCBI): domain Eukaryota; kingdom Metazoa; phylum Chordata; class Aves; order Passeriformes; family Maluridae; genus Malurus; species Malurus melanocephalus. The sequence continues at coordinate 2,807,957 of NW_026623263.1, forward strand.
TCTGCAATAGCTCAGACTGTTTTCTAGGGCAATTGGCAAAAATACATAAAATCTCTTCCTTCCTTTCTACTAATCTAGCTATTGGTTGATGAACCCTACCCCTCCAAGAGAAGATGGAAGCAGAACATTCTTAATTTCTAGCTCCTTTCTCATTTGCAGAGGATAAACGTTTTAGTACAACTCAGGAGAAATCAAATAGCCTGGACACTGTTAAGAGAACACAATGGGTTTGATAACATTCCCAGTCACATACCCTGGCTTTGTACACAATGGGAAGTGGGCATACTTAGGCTCCCCAGCACAAATACAATAAAAAAAGAATACAGATATATCTGCTGTATCTTAAAACATCCTTTTCAAGCAGCTTTTTCTTCAGATATACTACTGTGTGATACTTCCATGTATTATATAACAGCAAGTACTGAAATCAAAGAAATATTTACTTACTTCAAGAAGGTTTGTATGACCAATTATGTCACTATGAATAGCAATAATGCATTCAATAGGTTCTTTGTCTTTTGCTATCAATGCAGAACAACATAAAATGAAATGGAAAAAAAAAAGAAAGTAGTATTTCATGGGCGTCATTAAGGCTAACTTCAGAAATAACAGCAAAACAAGAAAGGGAAAATATTTTCTTTAGAGATACATTTCTAGCAGGTTAAAAACAAACCCAACAAATAACATCGCTCTCTAAATGAATTACAATGCTAAATACAATAGAAAACTAACAGCTCAAGATACACAACAGATTTCTTCTCRGGCTCATTATTTTTTGTTTCATATAAACCTACAAAAGAAAAAAATTCCAGTTTTGCTTTTTGTATTATCTACCTAATTTGTTCAATCTAGAAGATCATGCTACATATCTATAAGTATGTAATTTAAACCAAATTTAAAAGCCATTTAGAGAAACTTAATTTGCAAGCTATTTCAATGAGAACGGAAGAAAAAAAAACTTATTTTTATACTATTTCATCCAAATGCACCTGCCCTGAAGTTTACACTTAATAAAAGCCAGATGTACTTCTAATACACTGATCCCTGCTCTTAATGCCAGTTTTCCCACTGCACCACCTTAACCAAGAAAGCAGCACAGCATAGTTTTATACATCATTAAAATGTTTAAACCAAATAATACACTTTTATAATCCTAGCAATTCTCACAGAAATAAGCAGAATAAATACAGAAGCATTATACGACTTGCACTGCAAATGAAAGATCCCTCTCAGCCTGTTACCTAATACAGTAACACCTGAGTGGTAAATGAATCAAATTACATCTCATAAACAAGCTAGTCATTACCAACTAAAGCAAAAATATGCAAATTTGGTTTTAGTTAAGTTATTCTCTAAAATTTGGTTTGGCTTCTAAGATTTGTTTTAGCTAAGCATAAATCTTTATTTGAATTTAGTAATATAGAACATCAGTTAAGAGCCCAGTGCCAGTCATTGAAATCACTGAGAGCTCTTACCTTTAGTATTATCCACAAGGATAAAAGGACATAAATTGTTTACTTTAAAGGCAGTGTAAAAGCACTTAACAACTTCACTTTACAACCTGCTTCTTGAGTCACATCTCTATGTCACAGGGATTACAAAGCAAAATGGCAAGTCGCCTTCCACAGCTGCACCATGAGTTACACCACAGCCTGCGCTTTAGGTCTCGCTCTGTACAACCCTGTGCCAACTCAAGGCAGCCGAAGCTCTGCAGCAGTGTCTCTGCTAAGCACGTCTGTAGTGCTCCATTTTGGCCATTAAGCTGCTTTGGGTGGCACAGAGCAGCACTGGACAAGAAGTGATTCAGAAAGCAGCTTCATCCTGGAGCCAGCGCCGCTCACCCGTCGCCTGCGCGCAGATATTGAGAGGAAGCRGTGCATGGGCAGCCCAGCGACCACCGGACACACCAGGTTCTGGGCAATGCCACAGCAGCTGGCTTGGAACAGCTCCATTGGTAACACAGCCCCAGCATGGGCTGATGGCACCAGGCTGGGTTGGAACAGCCTCATGGGCAGCCAGGTACGAGCATGGCAGCACTCAGAGGAGGCTGAGTCCCACGAGTGCCCTGCAGCCCTGACATGGGGTTTCCAAACACTCTAACCGTGGCATCTCCTCAGCAATGAGCTAGAATCACTTGGCAAGCTCAGGCTATTCTTCCTAAATGTCAGCTGCCTTAATAAATAACTATTTCTGATGAGTATTATTAGCATTTGAATTATTGCTCCCAGATTACCACACACTGGCCTGCAAAATCCTAAGTTTACAAACAAAGATGTCTTCTGGCAGAAGTGGAAGAGAATGTCTCCAAGGGAGACAACTCAATTACCATTTCCTGAAGATCTAGAGATGGCAACTGCAGAGTTTTGTTAAGTCACAAGCAATTAACAAATTCTTTTATTTAATCAGTACATCTTGAGCTTTCTGCTGAGAGCCGCAGAGCTATCCCATCATGGTATTCTGGAGAAAAAAGACTTCTATCTTACCCACCCACACATGCACTTTAAACCAGCAGCTGCAGGGTTTGTTTGATTTCCAAGCCCACACTTCCTTCTCAGCCCAAAGTTATAGCCAGAGTGCCATCATGGTGATCCAACTATTACAAATCAATAAAACAATCATTAGAATGTCCAAATTGCCTGAAAACATTCCTGCATTTTCCAGTAATGCTGCATTATGTCAGAATTAGGAATCTGTTTGTTTTGTGGTTTCATCCTAAATAAAATAAAAAAAGGCTTAAACATAATCCTTCTCTCCCTCCCAAATAAAAACTTGAATACTCGAACTTTCTTTACGTTTAAGACAAGATATCTAACAAAGCAACCAACCACAGAACTATTTAGACTTACTAAACCACTCACAAGCTAATAAGAGTCCTCAAAATAAAAATTCAAAATAAAAATTCTCTCTGGTGTCAGGTAAACAAAATTGTTTTACCCTATGCATTTATTCTACATTGAACTAACTTTCATGCCTTCTTCACAGTTTTCATCTACATTGAAGAAATAAAAAAATACACATAAACAGCAGTTTATCAAATTAAAACACCCAGAGGTACTACCTCTGGCCTTCTTCCACTGGAAAGCTGCTTTTTAACCCTGAAACACTTCAGCTGATTGATGCAATTATTTTGCTAAGTGACAAAATCTTGAGTTTAGGCCATTTAATTTGACCTCAAAGCAAACTTCCTCGGACCAACAGTTTATCAGGATATTATCCGCCTAACAGGCCTCTCATGTACTCCAGACCTTAATTAAAAGCTAAAAAGACTATGTAGAGCACATTAAATTGAATTCAGCTCTTCCACAGATCATGTCTCAGGATACATTTTCAGTCTTGTAAAAAAAAAAACCAACCCAAAATCCAAAACCCAACCTCAAGGTAAGAAAAACTAAATAAAGATGAGCAACATTTCAAGTGCCTTTGTTAGTAAAATCATGTTATAGAAATAAAAATCCTTACCCAAGTCATATCTGGCCAGTTTTCCCATTCTGGAGTTTCTCCACTCCACCTTGGAGTTTCTGCAGACCCCCGAAAGTCCTAAGCCATCTCCATCCAGCATGCTTTCCCAGCTGGAACTGACAAACCCACAAAGAGGCACTCCTCTGATGCTAACCCAAGGAAAAGGAAATGAGCTAGCCACTGCTTGATAAGAGTTAAAGAGCCTATTTTATTTGCAGATGAAAGATTTAACAAGCCCTGGGGATGGTGAATTGAAGAGCAACTAAAAAACACGTTAATTGTGGCGTTTGCATACCACGGTGATGCTTTCCCTTGCCTTTTTAATTTTTGTCATTTTAAGCTTTTGTTGAAGCAAATTTACTTAAACACTGCTATAGAAACAATCTTTTCAGAAATGTTCTGGCAACACAATAAAGAAAAAGTCCAGGTTTTGTTTTTCCTGAAGTCAGTAATGTCCTCTTTGAAAACTGTAACAGCATGCATTTTGTAAGAGATTCTAAATATCCTTTAAACTCCTCTAAATATTGTAAAAATTATTATTTAATATCCATTTATRAGTAAAACTGATATATAAATTCTTGAACATCTGAAAGCACAAGATGCTGCAACATCCTCTCAAGAAAAAGGAGAGGGATGAAAGTCTTCTATTTCTGTGTCAGAAGCTGATGACATGATGAAATTAATTCACAAAATTAATGAAACTCACAAAYTAACAAAACATAATATGGGGGACAACAGAAGGATAATAAGGGCAAAAACTCCCTTACAAATGCCTTCTCATCTGAAGATCTTCACATTATTTTTAAGTATATTAGCATACCTCCCAGTCACCTCTCAGAAAATAAAATGTATGAAATAGCTTGAATCTCTCTCAAACCTTCTATCAAAACCAAGACATGCATTCCAAAGCCATTTAAAACACTCTCAAAGTATTAATCATCAAAAATGCAGTTTCCCATCTGAGTTGTAGCAGCATCATACAGACCTACTGTCTGTATGCCTTGCTTTTGATTATTAAAGACAGAAGACAACTGCATTTATTAGGTCTTGATAATGCACACAGTGTCTACATTGACCACATCCACAAAGTCACATTTAAAGAATATTAAATACTTAGCCATTTGTGTCATTCTAGACAAAGATTAAAAAACAAGATCCGGGGGTATAAAGACGTTTATTTTGAATGTTATTATCTCTTCTTTTTTTCTTCTGCAAAGCGTATAAACAAAATAATATCCATGAAAGAAAGTTATTTTGAAAGAAAACACGAAAACCTAAGGTCAAGCAGACCTCCCCAAAAACAAAGAAGAGAAAGAAATTGGTCACTTCACAGGGCACAAGCAAAACAGCCCTAGGAAATCCATATGAAAGATTTGTTTAAAGAGTACATAAACTCTGCTGTAACCTTCACAGATCTCTCCAAAAGTCAAGCTAAGAGACAACATGTCTCTGGAACATAACAAACATCTCTGAAAGTTCCTTCTGTTCTCTCCATCTCTCAAAACACTGTATTTTGTTGTCTTAGCAGGAATTAACATTTTAATTGTCTTTGGCCATTTGCTTACTACCAGAATAAACATAAGGATGAACRTGCAAGGTGAGAAGTTAAGGAACAGCCAATAAAGCAGTTAGACAGAGAACTCTGTGGGAGGCAGGAAAATGCATCATTACTGATCTCCTCATGCCCCAGTTCAGCTTTTGGGGGCAACTCTGTTTTTTCAAACCAAAAACCAGGCACAGTTGAGTTCACAGCCTTTTTAACCTTACAATATAATATGATAAGGCTAAACTTCTAATGGGGTTTAAAAACTTTCAGGGAACTACTATAAACCTTGGAATATGACATAATCTTGTCTGCTTAATCAAGTTCATCAGATTTAAGAAGCAATAAATTTGTTAGATTATCTCTTCACACCCCCACTCTCTTTTTTATTTTGAAGATTCAGGAAGGCAAATTACTTCCAGGCTAGACAGGATCAAGTAACTGAAAATAATCACATGTGTGTAAAGCCACATATTTTAACAGGAGTTTCAATTCAACAGCAGCAGAAAATGCAGATTCCTATGAGTAGGTACTATTTTTCTAGACCTACACATACTTCAGGGAGGCCAATAACACTACGAACAAGTATCGATACCTCTTTTTCCATGAGTTTTCTTGTCAAGTAGGAAAAAAGTATTTCAAAGAAGAATCCAACAATTCCTTAGGTCTCTGTCCAGGTGACTGTCTAATGCACTGATCCATAATAACAATTCTGTAAAATTGAAGCTTTAAGTTCCAGAGCCCCCAAAAGTAATCCTTCCTCCCCCAAAACTAGCTTTCTGAAGCAGTTGTATGAGCTGTCTTTTTAAGTGATTTTTCCAATGAAGGCTGAGGTTTAGAACACAACATGAGTAGGTTTTCCAACATAATTGCTTTCTTATGGTTTTCCAGCAATTGAACACTGACTTGAAATCTCTTACAGGCAAAGCTGCCTCGTTTAAGTAACTGTTTTTGAAAGCACACAAATGATATGCAGCTACTCCTCAATATCCTTTACAGAATCAAAAGGGCTGTCAAATAAAAGAAAATTACCCATGCATACACAATCTTTCTTTCATATCCATCCACATAATATAGTCCAGCTCCATTTAGGTGGTCCCCTAAGGTTTTGGCTCTCTAGAAAGAGTTAAATATCTGAAACAGACCCTTGTCTTGTTCATATATTAGTAGTTTCCAAAGGACTGTTCATAGAATGAAGACTAAGAACAATGCAAATTCTCCACTCCATGCTCAACTAACAAAGCACCCAATCAGTTCCCACTGTGCTCCAGTTCATTTGGTATCCACATGTAAGTGATTAACAGTACATTGTTTGAAACTTTATTCCACATCTGCTCTTCTGTGGGACTTGGAAAACAGATGAAGTTTTCTGACAATTGTTTGCAGAGCAGATAATCACAAGCATGTGTAACAGTATCCCAAAGTGCAAAACACCATGAGCCTAAGAAGCATTTTTTGCTGAATGTTTTTGTTGCTCTTCTAAGTAAGATAAAAAAAAATAAGATGCTCTCAAATGGAAATGATTAATACATGCTTAAGAAGTCATCCTCTATAACTAAAAAGGCAAAGCAAAATCCAGATTTTCTTCCTAAAGGTCATCATTTCATATCCCAGTAGTTTACCCAGCAGCAAAAATTCATTTTAAGGCCTATCAGGTAATTTTCAAAAGTTATGCAGAAGTAGCAAAATCCCGTAGAACCACAACACACAAAAGATACTGTTTTATTATCATGGTGCTCTGTAGTAGTGAGAGAATGTTCCAAGCTATAGTAGTATGATAGTCAGCATCTTTTGAACAGATCACAGATTTAAATTATATGGATGCATTTTCTTTTGATCTCTAGAATGTGTGGATAAGTGCAGAAAGGAAGACTAGATACCAACCCTTCACTATATTTGCCAATACAAGTGCAGACAGCATCAAAGCATACTAGGAAACATAAGTTCAAGAAAACGCTTTTTCTATGCAAGATGCAGTTATATTGGGGAAATCTGCCACACTTTGCTCTGGATTCTAAATTCCACATTTGCTCAAGAAATAACAGAACAAATTACAGAAGAAATGATCCACTGATAGCCACTGTAACAAGTGCTTCTGTTGACGCAGTTAAGTCCTCAAGATGAAGAGCAGTGTAAACTATAAAAACATCAGTCAAAAATTGCTCTGTATTTTAGGCCATTGGCTAATTTAGTCTATTTTATTCATGATCTCATGATATCACCTTGGATCTTCATCTGACCTCCACATGTAAGAAGTGCAAGAATTACTTCTTTATCTACATTTTGAAGACGTGAGAAAAATTCACAGTAAAGACTCAGCGTAGATGACAGTTTCAAAAAAAAAAAAGTTAATTAATTCTGAGATTAAAGTAAATCACTAAGATTTGCTCAATTGGTTAGAATATGGTGCTAACACTGAAGTTGTGCACTTGATCCCCGTATGGGCCATTCAGTTAGAGCTGGACTTGATGATCCTTGTGGGTTCGTTGCAACTTAGAATATTCTGTGATTCTGTGAACTATTAGTTCAGTATATATGACAATGTCTCAAAGAAAGGCCAAAATTTCAGTTCAGTCACATCAAATTGATGACTCATTCAAAGAAACCAGATACTGCTGCCTAATGCTACAATGGTACCATGAACTTCAAAATACTTGATGTTTTCTTAAAATGGCACATGTCTAAGATACAGAATTCCCTTATATTGGAAGACRTGTTTTCAAACTTTTCTCTACAATTATTAAGATTAAAAATATGGATAAAAAGAGAAGCTAAAACAAAAAAAAATAAAACACAAAATCCAGAACAACCAAACAACACCATAACATTTTATTTCTAAAATAAGAAGCATTGTTATTTTTAGCTCTGTTACACATATATATGTGTACATACACACACACACACACACSCCCCACACCCCAGGACTGGTGACAGAATCCAGATTAAACCATGTGGCCAGTGCTTCACAGTGAAACRGATGAAGAACAAGAATGAGAAACAGAGAAACTCCCTAAAATGAAAACAGAAAAAAGGCACAGAAGAAATTGAGTTCAAATAACAGACCTCACATAATTTACAAAAAAAAAGAAACTATTCAGAGAAGGAAACAAAGGTCTGTCTTCTAAAGAAAAGGACAGTGATGGGTTCTAAACGTATTCTTTCTGCTCAACAAAATTGCTGACACTACTTAATTAGGACATCCATTTAAAATGCATACAATAACCAATTCCATAAATCAGAAGGCACAGAGAGGACACACAGTATATTATAATTATAAATTTTCATTTTCATTATGTAACTTAAAGAGTATCTGAGGGCCAAGATTTTTGTAATATTTTTATAATGCAGAGCATGTTATCAGACAGCGCTCTGCTTTCAAAGAAATGTTCCTAACAAATCTGAATTCAAGTCACTGCAACATTAAAAGGATAAGCAACATGGCTTGGCTAAAGATTAAAATATGACAAATATCCATATTTATGGAGAAAAAGTAGGCAGGTTATGCAGATATGATTACCATACCCATCAACAAACTGCAAACAATAATAATTTGGAGTTTTATTCAATGATTTTAAATTTCTTTATTTAAAAGAATCACTGAAGGCTCTCTGAGGCAAGCAGAGATCTGACAAATCACTAACTCTCTGCAGAGAGAATCAGGTGAACAAACAAAATTCCTTCACATGCGCCTCATGTCAGGACAGCACCAAAGCTAAGCTGCTGAGTTATACACCAGTCCCACACAAGTCCACTTATTTCAACTGCTGGGAAATGTCCCATGGAAGGGCCTTGACTCCCCTTCCATGCCTTGTGGGCACTGAAAGAGAGATACTTCTATTTTTTTAGCTTGAGTACCCTCTGACAACAGCATTTCCTAAAACACTACAGCATACATATAACATACACATGCATACCTAAAAAAAAAACAAACCAAAACAAAAAAACCCAAAAGAAGGTGTTACATCCCCATATTTATACACAAAAAATTACAAGTATATCAACTTTAAAGATTGCTATAGGGCTTTTCTCTGTTGTGACCAAAAAGCTAAATGCAATTCAATACACGCACGAGTCCCATGGGCATCTTCCACTTTGTCCTTCTGTAATTGTACTAAAAGCTTGTCTGAAGTCTCTCCCTCAGGCATCTGGAGTTGACACTTCTCCTATTTATCTAGCTAAAGAAAGGTCCCCTGCTTCTTCCCTGCCAATACCATGAAGAATTTAATGCATCAGCAGGGACTCAAAGCTTGAAACTCGATCCAATATTTTCACAAAACGATTCACAGACTTGCACTGAGTTTTTTGACTTAAGAGAAAAGGGTTTCCRTACAGCAATTTGGGGCTTGATGAAACGACTCATGTTTCCATCAGTGGGGGAGGGAGGAAGCATACCATAACATGCAGCCACCAAATTGATTTTAACATACTGAGACAGAAAAGAAATTCCTATTAAAGTCCCTTCATACCTTCTTAAAAAATCACAGCAGCTATCTRATGACTCCCATGAAGTAATAAGGGATAAACACAGAGCAGTAAAGAGCAAATTGAGGAAATAAAATAAAATGAGTACCAGGAAAAAAGAGCTTGTTTTTACTTTACAGGAGGGAAGGACTGTGATTTGGAACTTAATTTTCCTCCATATCAACACCTGGATAACAATGAAGAAAAATCAGTGGAGAATTTGTATCAAAGAAGCATTGATGTGCAAAGCCAGACTAATTCTCCTTTTCATAACCAAACAACAGGACAGATACTCAAGACAAAAAGGCATGCTATTCTATTACATACACTTGAGGAACTTATCATGAGCTCAATATCACTTTCATTTCTATTATAACAATAAGTAAACTGAGCAACAGAAAGGTTAGTTATTCTAAATTTCTTCTTTTTGAGAATGGACTTTGAGAAATTGCTTACTTGTGCAAAATGGCACAAGCAAGCAATTTCAGTTTCTTTGAGACTCAAAATGTCAAAACACATCAGCCAAATGTCCAAGTGTGTAAAACATGGGATCTGTTTATATTAAAAAGCCTTATCCCAGGCTTTCTGAAACAGATCACAAGTTTCCAGTAGGTTTTCTTCCAGTTATTTAAGGAAATATGAAAATGATAGTTCTCAAAGATGGGGCTCTTTTCAGTCACCAGAAATCACACAGGACTGCTGTTCACCTGTACAGTCTTAAATAATATTAAGTCTCAAAAAGTCTTAAACATCCCTTTAGTTGCCAGGGCACCCACTGTTAAGATCCTGAAAGCTGTTTTCATCTTCCAAATTATGAGCCAAGGTCAAAAACATATCTCAGGGAGTTGGGATTTATAAATCTCACTTTTTGATCCATAAGCAAGAAGCAGGTTGTTATAGAGACTTATCCAGAAGCAGCGCAGAAAGTAACTTCATCATATAATAAAATCCATGGTTTACACATAATGATGCCTTCGGAAAAATCACAGAATCACAAAGTACTTAAGAGATAGAAGGGACCTCTGCAGATCATATTGTCCAACCCCCTGCCAAAGTAGGGTCACCTAGAGCAGGTGACGCAGGAACACATGGGGTTTGAATACCTCCAGAGAGGGAGACTCCACAGCCTGCCTAGGCAGCCTGTTCTGTGCTCAGACAGCCTCAATGTAAAGAAGCTCTTCCTCATGTTGAGTGAAATTTCCTGCATTTTATTTTATTGCCATTGCCTTATCCAGTGTCTGCACACCACTGAAAAGAGTGGCACCATCCTCTTGTCACCTGTCTTTGAGGTATTTATGTCCATTCACGACATGCYGTCTCAGTCTTCTCTAGACTAAACAGGCCCAGCTTCTTGTAGGAGAGATGCTCCAGGCCCCTCAAGATCTTTGTGGTCTCTACTGGAGGATGAGGATTGAGGATGAACGTTAGAAACACAAGCAGGAATGCAGTCTTCACTGTGACTAACAAAAACTATGTGTCCTTACAAGCACAGGCAAGATAGTCTTCACAAACACTGAATACCCAGAAAGGATACCAATATGCTAGAACAAACACTGCCAAGTATCTGCGACTTAAGTAGTTTTGGATGAGATGACAGCATACATTGCTATTAAGCTTGGCTCTTAAATCTTTGTGCCTCATATAATGGCTTCCCACAGTCTCAATCAAAAGCATCTTGCTCCTGAAACAAGTGTTCTTTTAAAGACTAAAATCAAACATTGATTAACTAAATGCTACTTCATTTTCTCTAATCATCAACATTACTGTTCTTCTAAATAACATGTAATGTTTCTGTGGTCATATTACAATCAAGCTTCAAACATATTTATAATTGGTTTTAAAAGCCTAATCAGGGAAGGCTCTTCCTGGTCGCTTTGGATTCCTCAATCATTTATTTTGAAAACATTAATATTAGTGGACAGCTAAAGAACCTGTGATGCCATGGATGTAGTTTCTCCTATCCTTTAGTTAGGGGAGGTGTTTCACACTTTGGTAATATTAAGATGCATATCACATTTGGCTTGTGAAAATAGACTGCCTACAATTATCCGCTAGCAAGAATGAAATTCAGAGGCAGCTGCTACTATTGCTTACTGTACACATGGGTTGTGTAAATTATTGCTACTTAATGTAAAACATTAATACCTAGGAAAAGCATGAAGGACACACTTCCTTCATTGAAGTGCTTTCGGTAAGTAATGCGCTTACATTATCCCAAACAGTTTTTAAATTCAGTAGTTCTGTTGCCTTTTACAAAAGAAATAAATTCCCTTAATGCAGTGAAAACAAAATCTGTAAATTAAGAGTATTTTTCTGGTTCAACACAATGTTAATGGGGTTTCCATTTGTTTCCTGCTTGAATTTTAAAGAAGGGTTTTTCTAATGTTTCTGTTATTTCTGAGTATTACCCACAAAAAAGTTAAGGATTTCTGTTTGCCAGACTCTCAGCCAGGTGAGTGACAGCAACACTACTCATATAACTAAAACCATGAAAATCCATCTTGCTGGGACATCCTTATGTGCATGTAATTCATTTTATACATTAAACCTCACATCCTGTATTTTCATTCTCTTCTGAAATTCAGACACAAACTATGCTGCAGCCACCAAAACCAATCACAATCAGCTACCACAGTGATTTAGTGATTTCAAAAGTACACTTTGCCCTGGGAAACTAGGTTAGCGAAGTAAAACTGGTTTAAAAACAGTAAGCTAATGAATATCCTTTAATGGACACACATACCAGGTTAAATTTGTGATACTAAGTCAGCTTGCAGCAATTTCCTGTCTCACATCCCTCCCAATGCAAATAGAAAAAGCAAATGTTTAAATCAAGATGAGATCTACAGAGAGGTTTGCCACTGTGCAGTGTTTAAGGCCGTAAGAACTGTCTCTGGAAAAGAGACGAGATCTCGACTCTGCTCTCCCTCAGTGTAAATAATGAGATCAGGGCCAGCATCCCTTTCTCTGCCACACAAAGAGGGCTGAGTTCCCAGCTGTGCGCTGGCACAGCTTCAGCAGGACCAGAGAGAGTTGGCCACATGCTGATGACCAGCCAACTCCAGGCCCTCTGGCCAGGAGAGGAGGGACAATTTGAACCACCTAGAAGCAAGGACAGAAACACGCCTTCACAGCCAAGTCCCCTAATGATTTGTTTACCACACAGGTGGGGAGCAGAACAGCGCCTTAACACTCCAATAATTCTTTTGTTTGTTTGTTTGCTAAGAAATTGTGCAGCCATTTATTTTCAGGGAAGGTTTACAGTTCACACTTCCCTCCCAAGCCGGTAAAGTGTGAGATCATCCTGGGGAACAGGTTTCTTCCCCTCAACATCCTTGCCATGGATCACTTCCTCCTCAAGGAGATGCAGAGGCTGAAACACACCTATGTAATATCCCCGGCATTTTAACATCTTTGCTCTCTGAGGCAAGGGAAGAGACATGCAGACCTACATTTAAAAAAATTTACTTTAAAAAGAAAACAAACACATTCTATTTTCACAGAAATATTACAGACTATACAGACATGTTGCCTGTGTGTTTCCCCACACCTGAATGTACCTGGGGATCAGATCAAGAAATTAATGTATAGCTGAGATGCCTCATATGCAAGCACTGCTTGCTTTTTCAAAGCTTACACTCTGCTTGCAACCAGCTTCCTTCAGCTGTGTTTGGCCTCTCAGCTACAAAATCTCTGCTCCTTCCAACAGCTGTTCTCTCTCCACTCTGGCAACTCACCCTCCATGACCCATTCCACCACAGTTTTTAAAGGGCTGTACCAATGGCTCTTATCTTCATTCCCTTTCCTGTGGAAACTAAAATTTCTGGAAACTTTATGCCTCCAAACAGCAGCAAAGGAAGCTGGTTTTATCCAGTGTGCAATTCTTCCTTTGCTCTGCCTATAGGAACCTAGCAAGTCACTAATTTGCAGACAGATTGGCCAGCTCTTCCACCTCAGCCAGTCCCCTCACAGAATAAATATATAGAAAGAAGACATAAAAATAGTTACAAAAAGATACAAAAAGCTTACAAAACTGTAAGAGTTTTCTAACATAATCTTCAGATTGTACAAATTCCCCAACGCTATATAAATACTGATCAATTTTAAATCTTTACTTGATGCATTCAACAGCTTMATAGTTTCAAGACTACAATAAAGAGGGGGAGGATATGTGTTGCTCTTTTTACTTTCATTGCATAGTTTTAATCTCTGTTCAAATGTATGTTCAGAAAACAAAGGGCTTAGCTAAAGCATACATTTTCTAGAGAATTATTTTTAGCTTGCTTAACATTGAAGGAATTCACTACAAGCTCTCCACAGCATGGAGCAACATTCCCACCAGTCTCTCTGTTACAAATTAATGAAAAACTGACTGCTCATTCTCTGCCTGGAGGCATCTACCATGCACCATAAATTTCAGTCATGGGCACTGAGAGCAGATCAGGGTATAACCTTACCCAAACAGTCCAAAGGAAGCTCTCCACATTTATTGCAGCAAGATGATACCTTGAGCCTTCTACACAATTCGTTCTCCTGTACTCTCCTTCACTCATTACCAGATTTCTCCAAAAGCATCACATGTTCAGAAAAAAATTGACAGGTCTCTGATAATTTTTAAAGCACAGTACACAGGACAAATTATGCATTTTTAATAGCCAACTCCATTGCTGAAATATCATGTTGAGTTTGAAGGAAAGAAAAAACATCAAGTATTGGCAAAATTGCTTCAAAAAAACCTCAACAGTGATCTTTCCATTGAAGGCCCTGCTGTAAACAAAACCTATGAAGTATTTTAGCTGTGTACTTTGGAACAATGCCTAGAAACAAGGCTACAAAGATCCCCCACCTAAATCACTGCTCTTTGACTGTTTTTTACCAACAGCAAAGCAAGTACAATATTATAATAAGAAATCACTTGGCTACACAAAAAATAACCCAACCTCTAAAACAACAACAAAAATGTTATATATGCTAAGTAAATTTTTTAAAATGTTAAATCCTGCTTCTCCTACTAGAGAATGACTTAATTTTGAAACACAAAGAAAATTTAAATACTATACCTAATTCAATCTACTTGGTTTATAAGCCTTGTCAGTCAGAATTCTCTGTTTCTAAAGAAAAAGCACATTCTACAATTTAAAATTGAGGAGAGATAATGGATTGTAATACTCTATCTTAAATACAGTGTCAATTATTAGATAATAGTACAAGCTTTTTATTTAAAAAGAAAACAACCAACACCACATTTTAGGTCATCATTCATGGTCACTGGGCTAAAAAGCATCAGTGTACCTGCCAAAACTTATTAATTTTTACTTCTATAACTCAGAACAGCATTGACAAATATACAGAGGAAAGACCCATAAAACATTTTAGGAAAGACCCATAAAACATTTTCCCTAAGTTTAGTTTTTTCATAGTAGGTCACATATTTGTCCCACTTTTTGCTTGCCAGCCTCGCCTATTCTGCTCTCCAGCAGTGTTTCCCCAAAGCTCCTCAAGGTACACAGCTCCAGATTTACACATTATAAACCATCACAGAACCAGAACAAATCTGTAACTTCTAGCTAGAGTTGCAAACTACACAATACATGGCATCTTTCATGCAACCTAGCAAGGACAGATGAGTCTTCCATCCAAGCCTTCTCACCACTAAGGCTGCTAATACAATATATTAAGAAATCATATGAAGATGAAAACAAAGAGACCTAATTCACTGAGGTTTAGAGGAGTGAAATCTGGATTAATTTTAGTTAAAATTTATAGTGTTTGTCTGCTAATGGAAAACTTGCATCTGAAATAAACCCTTATACGGCRAAGAATTCCTCAGCTATGGAAAACTTAATTAAAGCAAGCAGATCCATGAGCTCTGCTACTAATGAAACTTACTGTTGTCAGATTTGTACTTCACAGTTGATCAGGCTTTGAGAAGTCTGCCTTTCTGTTGATGGCTAAACAAAAAGATTACATAGAGAAAGTAGCACCTACAGATCCCAGCCCAGAAACCCTGGACAATGCCCTGCATCAGGACTGCTCAAACTGCACTGGCAGGAAGGTCTCTGTGCTGTGCACACTTCTCACCCCACAACACAACAGAATTGTGTGGTTTCCTCCTAAGCCAGAGGACTGAAAAATTAAAGAGGCCTCAGACACTTTGTCACCACAGACGTTCTTGTTCCTCCTTAATTAATACATGTCATCTAACCCATAATTCATATAATCTTAGTTAACTAAAGAAATCTTCCCTAAGTTTTACCGATAACAAAGTAAAAAATTTCAATGCTTTGGCCACCAAGTAGATGGTGATGCTGTCACAGTGTTGCGAAATTGATTCTTCCACCAAAAAAGACTGTCAAACCTAAGACCAGAGTGACTGGAAGTCTTCAGAAAGAAATATCACCAAGCAGAAGAGTACAAGAGGTTGACAGAATGATGGATGCAAGGAAAAGTCAACAAGGATCCATTTTTCACAACAAATTCTAGTGGGTAGGTTAGTAAAATGATAGATTTGTGTAACAAATGAAGAAATGCTTTTTTTAGTCAAGGTAGACCTGAATTATAGAATCACTGCAGCAAGACACAGGACACACATAATGCACAAATGGACCCCCAAAAAAAACCAAATTCTTGAATGACAGACTCATTGCTGATTATTTAAAACACAAATGCTTGGCTTCAAGCTTTGGAGYTAAGGAAGTTCCTAAACCACTAATTAAGGGACCTAACCATGGGAAAGAATTACTACATATACTTCATGCATTTCTYACATTTTTCTCCCTAAGCATCTTTACTAGCTGCCTTTGGAAAGAGTATGAAACTAAATGGACACTTGGCCTGACTGGAACATGCCTATTTGTCTGTTCTCATGAAATACAGGAAAGTATGCCAAATACCAGATGAAGGCAGACAAACCAACAGGCATAAAATGTAGGCAGACATTAGACTCGTCATTCTCTCCCAGTTTACAAATAGCATTAATCACTATTTCTGTGAACAGCATGATATAATGTAAGGCACAACAGATTTAGACAGTTATGTATAATAACTGTGAGAAACAAAAATTGTAAATAAGAGAAATTACTTTGTTTCTCTCATAGATGTGATTTTATTCACTACTGGGAAACAAGCCATGAGCCACAGCCAGCTCTCAAACAGGAAAACAAATTAGGTACAACCATTTTCAAAAGCCAAGGCTGTATTCTACAAAGTGGTTAAATTTTGGTCCTTTTTTAGAGAGCTTTTTTAATCCAGTGGAACACTGGACAGATGGACCTGGTACCTGAGGAATGCCCCAACAGAGTACATAGATCCCAGCATAAGGAATAAGACGTCATTTAGGCCAAGATTTCTGTTCCCTTTGTGTATTTAATGTTGTTTTTAATCTGGCTAACTACTAAACTTCCATCAGGACCAACAGTCCCTTCAAATTTATCAAAACATTTATGGTTGATAAACTGGCCAATCAAGATCGGTTACATGGGAAGGGGGTGTGGATTTGGGGGTGTTTTAGGGGTTTATTTAGTGGTAGGGGTATTTATTGTGTAAGAGGTAAAGCAAGAAGAATTAGGTACAGAGCAATTTTTCAAAACTTTTTCTGAAGTTGAGGCTGGTACTAAATCTGATACCTTTTCCATGGAGAAAAAACCACACCAATCTAGATTTAATTCTGTCATCACCTGTTAATAACAAAATAGGATTTTGTTCTTTTGGACGGAGTTTGCTGCCCAGATTCTATTCATTGCTATGCTCAATAGCCCTCAGAAATGACAATAACACTTCAGCCTGGAAAACTAGTGTGACTCAGATGTCTACAGCAACTGAGACTGCCTATCTGCAGTTATGTGACATGTGAGACTCTGTCCCTTCTAATAAATGAACTTAAATGAGTTATTGAGAACATGTAAGGGGATAAATCACATAGTAGACTCAGAGTATTTGACATTTGTCAAAGAAAATTGCATATCTAAGACAGTTCTTCCTCTTCTATTATCCATCTAAAATCATACTGCTACTTTTTTTCTGCCCTCTTCTAATGGAAGACAAGATGTCCAATAAAGATTTTCGCTTTTTGTGAGAGGTCTCTCACAATTCTCATTTTTTTCCTGTGAGACTAAGCAAAATTACTCCCTTTAAAATCTTCTTGCAGGTCATATTATTAAAGTACTTTATTACAGCTCCTGTACGCAGTACTCTACTCGAGACCAAATCAGTGCTCAATAGACGATATCAGCTACGTCCCCTTACATGCAGCATTTCTTGCTTACATATCTCAGAGGTATAAACAGGTGCATTTGTCCTTTACTATAAACCCCAGGTTTTCACTGGCTAGACTACTTTAAATTTTTATTCCTCTTCCAGTAAGTACACAAAACATAGCAAGTTGTGCTCACCTTTTGGAATTTYAACTCATTGGGTTTGGACTGTCTCTCCAAATTGTCAAACCAACTGCTTTTCAACCATTCTTTTTCTCATCCATTTGAGGCACAGGACCCTGTATAGTGAACCTGGGCCAGCTGATAATAGGCTTGCTCTGTTACTAACACATCATGACTCCTTACAAGCAACAGGGTCTGCAGACTACACCTTGATAATCACCGTATTCTGTGTTCTACTAGCCAAGTACCTAATAAAAATACAGAACAAAACCAGAAAATATACTGGACCCTGTGAAATGCCTTCTCAGCTGTCAGTAAACCATTARTGAGACTTGGAGACCTTTTCTCAACCATTTGCATGGTCATTTTACAGTGATTTCACGTGGAGTTCCCCACCATTTCCCATGAGTGATGAGTGATATAGTCAAGAATATCACACACAGTTACAGCATGAAAAAAATTAATAAAGCCAGGATACCTCATCTATCTACCATTCATCTTCCATCTGCTAAGATAGCTATACTACCAAGGAAGGAAATTAAATTTGCCTGACAAAGTTGAGTCTTGATAAATCTCTACTGGTTGCTTATCAATTTTRTTATTCCAAAAGAGCTTATAAAGCAACTGTTTAATAACTTGCTAAAAAGTGTGTAGGGATTAAGGTTTCATTGACCAATTCATAATTCCTTTCTTCTTTCAGGTTTTATTCACTGGCTTACAACTCCCTTCATATTCCCCAGGACCTTTAAAATACATATATATGTATTTATATTTTTATATACAAATATCTATATTTAAAAAAAAGAAAGAAGTAGGGAGTGCAGTTTACATCTGCCCTTTCCCAGACTTCTGAAGACTCTCGTCCGGTTCTTTCAAGGACTCTCTGAATATTTGGAGTAGAGTACCTGATAAAGAGGTACATGATAATGTTGAGTTTTCAGTTTAACAATCTTCCAGTTCTTATCTAAGCACAGTAAGCTATTAAAATCAGTGAAAGAAAAAGATAAGTTGATCACATGAGACCTTAAATAGGTGAGAGCGAAAAATGATGAGAAGTGGACTTCACTAGGAGTAACTCCTGACCATCTAGATGAAAAAGAAAAAAAAATGAAATTACTAGTTTGAAGTACTGATAGCCCCTCAGGCAGCACATGTTCATTGTTCGTTGTGTGGGTTTTTTTGTTTAAATGAAGATAGTAAAAAAGTAGTCTAAGCCACTAGCCTTAGTGCTTAGCTTCAAAAGCCTGTTGAGGTACAATAAAACAGGGTGGTTCAACAGAAGTTTAACAAAACACTTGTGAAAGACTTACTGAACCCATCTGTGCAGGTTAAATAAGTGGAGATGTACTCAGGCACTGCTCTCAGTGACACTCCTGGGAAAGGGCAGGAAGCTGGTGTCTCCATTGCTCTGATCCATGGTACTGCTGCAGTAGGAGGCTGTGGTGCTGATGAAAATCCCGTTGGTTCCCAACTGCACCCAGCACTKTCTCTTTCCTGTCAAGTTTCCCAAAATGTAAGTGCCTCAACAGGCCTGTAGTTAAGAAAATCTCAATGAAATCGGGAGAAAGCTGTCCCTGTCAGGGGCAGGAAGGACACAAGCCATTCTGACAGCTTGTCAGGACACAGGAAATGCAGGAGAAATAGCAAGAAGGCAATCCTTCTTTCTGTACCTGTCTTGAAGTAAATGGAAATGCCAGGTTACCTATAAGGAAGGCTGCACACTGGATCCAGCACACAGAGACATGGCTCCACTAATGTTGTGCTGTTAAACCACCATCAGGTAAAGTGACCTACTGGTACTGCCAGAAACCACCCTACCACACCTGCACTAATTTGAATAATTTAATTATAAAAGGTCAAACTAATCTAGGCATATCAAAAGGGTGTTCTCTTTCTCTCTTTTTCCCTCTTTTTCTTTAATAGATGAAAAATTAGAGAGAAGGAAGTTTTTTCAAGAAACAGAAAACAAGACCAAGCGACACCAACAAAAAACTAGGTCCCCAGTTAACTCAACACATATAATTTCTAGCATTTGTGCCCTATGGTTCCATTCTCCAGCAGTACTTGCTGACACTACAGATGTTAACACACATATTGCAGCTTCAAACCCCCTTGTAGCCCAGAAAGCATAATAGTAGAGTGCCTCCTTTTACCTGTATCCCATTCACCAGTAAATTATCTATATTTATTCTTTTCACTTTATCAGCTTTGGACTGATGATACCCCTTKTGTAGAGTTACTGCAAAATTTCAGTTTGCTGTGGTCAGAGTGTACATGGGACCTGAGCAAGTACAAGGCCTCACATCTTCTGTGTGTTGTCAATACAGTGATGTATCGGATCAGACAGCACATCACTAGGACAGTTATAAGACTTATCCAAAACACATTCAGAAGAACTGAAATGAATGAGAAGAATTTAGAAGAACTGACACGCCAGAGAAAAATGAAGTAACATATAAGGATGAAGGAGGACTGGATCAGCTCATATCTTAATCCTTATTCCTGATAAATGCTCAAGCTGTCCACATTTCATTAGTTAAATTCATAACCAGATTTTATTTTTGTTTGGTCAGTGGTAGCAATTTATAGTTTATCACTCAATGAGGCCTTGGCTGAAATCAACTATGTCTTTAATATGACATCTGACTCATCTGACTTTCATCCAGGAACTGGCTGACAAAGATTCTCAATTCACASTGGCAAACATCAATTTAGGTAATCAGGAATCCTTCCATTGGGATGTGGATCAGAATTTTACTGAATAGGATCCAGGCTACAGTATTCATACTGAACTTCAATTACACTGCACTGCACTAATTGTTTTTGACTTATAAAGTTATGTTTTAGCAGAAAGAAATCACTTTTCACAGAACATGGCAGTTGAAGAAATTGGATTGCACAGTTTAAGAAAAAGAGAGAGGTACTGACTAGTTGACTCTGGGTGACCCTTTGTTCAGGAGCAACAAACTTCCACTGATAKACCCCTGTGTGTCCATGGAATAGACACACATCACACTGCCTCACCCTGGCTCATCCAGTCCCTTCAACCATGATGTAAGGAACTACAGGTAAGAGAGATGAGCTGCAACACACACCTGCCTGAAGTATAGCATGAGGAAAGGTGAGACAAATATTTAGCTAAATTGATATCTTTCTACTGTTCTAAAAGTGTGTACTTGCTATTCACATGACAGCAAAACATTCTGGAAAAGAAAGAAGATGCGTCCACAGCTCATTTCATGTTTTCTCCTTCTAAAAAAGGTAATTCTTCATTACGTAGTTCTTTGTACAGGACTTAAATCAGCCTTTAGTTTAAACAGACCCTTCAGTCTAGAAGGATGGTTTATGGCTCCTGGTTTAAACAATTACAGTGGGGCATATTTGGCTAACAGATTGCCTTAGCATACCTTAACAATTCACAAACTTGCAGAGCAAACACCACAGACACAAAAACGCCAGAGTTTGCATTAAGCACCAGCAAAC
The DNA here is from genome assembly GCF_030028575.1 of Malurus melanocephalus. Taxonomy (NCBI): domain Eukaryota; kingdom Metazoa; phylum Chordata; class Aves; order Passeriformes; family Maluridae; genus Malurus; species Malurus melanocephalus. The sequence continues at coordinate 2,829,278 of NW_026623263.1, forward strand.
CGAAGAGCAAGCATCAGCATCTACTGTTACATCGTAACAGTGACACAAGTTAATTCAATTGTGCTTTCCCAACAAAACCAGTGGTAATTCCATCTCCTTTTTTAAACTTCAGGATCATTCCCTTCAAGACAAAAACATATTTACCTGAACTGAATACAGATGAATGTTTTAAATAAGACTTTGTTGGACAAGCCATTTTCAGAAGTATTCATTTATTACCCAATTAACATACATTTATGCTACGCATTAAGACAAACTCACGTAACTGGAAAACTAATTAACATGTTTCTAATGATGTGTAATTCACATTATAAGAAAACAAAACATGTATTTCTGAATTGGACACCATTTCTTCCCAACATCTCAACCAATTTAGCCTCGTTCATCTCTATTCTTTTCAGGATTCCATATGTTTTTACTCGTTGTCTATGTGACTACACTAGAAAAGCACCATAACTTGTTTTATATGAGGCAAAGAAAAGTATATACATACATATGCATCAGATATGTTACATCCCTACAAAAATAAAGCAAAAGCTGATAGCTCCCATTCAGAAAAAACAACTTATCTGCCTTCAAAAAGAAGAAAGGAATTTACTTTTGATGATTTCACAATACAGCCTGGCACCATATGTTTAATTTGAATTTTTTTTTTTCTATCTTTGTTTTTCTTCCCTCTTGAAGGACTACAGCAAGCTCTATTATGCATGGATTCAGAAACTACGAGTCAGCCAAAAGTCGCAGACCTCTCAGGATAGACATGTCCATCTGTCATTTCACAGCAGGAGAACAATAGCAGCTTCAACATAGACACAACAAGCTCACACAATCCTTACACAGCCAGACAGAAAATCTGCCAGAGCTGATAGCTAGCTGCCTTTGAAACCCAGACAGATATTCCTGTGTAACACCAGGATCAATCGCTGCTTTCTTGTTTCTGTATTTTTAAATTCTTCATTTCTTTATAGCAACCAAGACACAGTCAGTTTACTGCTTGTAACCTCTACAGACCTTTGGGGAAATCCCACTTCAGAAGCAACAGAACTCAAGACACAGAAGCATATTCTTTAATTTGAAGTTTTTCTGCTCTTGGAGCCTATTTTAAAAGTAGGTTATTCATAAAGTTTGACCAAGGCTGTGCTTCTATTGTATAATGATTTTTAGGGCTTTGTTTAACAGCCCTCAATTATCTTCCCCATAAATCTGCTTAACAGAATTGCTTCTTGACTTTTGAAAAAAGGCCACTTTGCTTTTGTCAATTATTTATATCTGTTGATCTTGAAAACAGAAGTTATAGACAAAAAAAAAGAATTATTTGTAAAACACTCTAATCATTGAGTGGCTATGCAAAAAAAATGACAAAGAATTGGTTGCAGTTCAAGTAAGAAAACCTGTTACTGATAACATTCAACCAATTTACATGTTTAAAATTAATCTCATTATGCCCATCTGTTAAACTTTTGTTTCAGCGGTATATGGCAGAGGTTTTTCCTGATGAGTTTCATTGGGTTTTGATTACAGCAAATTTGCAACACTGGCTCCTTCACATTTCCCACATTTTCCAGAAGTAAACAAGTCCTTTTCAACAACAGGATAGTGTCTGTGTCCTGCTGTGAAGTTTGCATCATTGAGAATGAGCTTCTAAAACACATTTGACTTCCAGTAACAGAGGGCACTGATAGCATACACTTTGGAGTACCTTTAGAACTCCATGCTGGGATTTAAAACTAAGCAAAACTCAAAATTAAGCAAAAGATTCTCAAAAACTATATAACTTGACAAGATGAAGGCTGACATGTGACCTTCATGAAAATCTCTCCAGTTTTTGTTCAGGAATAGGATCATCTGCATTTCTTCTTTAAGGACTTCAAAGACAGAAAAAGATAACAACCCAGGAAAGGAAAGAAAAATAAAAGAAGTTTGGGAAGGAGCAGAAATAAAATGCTCAAAAGATGAAGCTAGAGGAGACATATATGCATATTACTGATAGAAAGCATGCTTTACACAACATTAGAATATGAAAGTTTCACTTCAAAAATTTAGCTGGAATATTTCTCAATATTTCTGGAAATTTTACAGGCACTGGATGTAAATAAAAAATCAACATATTTTTTAAAACTATAATGCAAACTCCTCTTCTTATAACTTACCACAAAGATGCAATTCAGTCCCACCTAACTAGCAAAGGCAATTAAGCATGCATCGATTCTTAATCCTTTAAAGGTTGTCATGTAAAAACAGTACTTAAAACTTAAATAAGATCTCTCAAATTTCAAGACAGATTATGTATGCCACAGCAGGGAAAAAAAACTGCAAGGAAAACTCTTTTAGATGGGCTTTGTTTTAGTTAACTTTTGGATGGCAGGGGTTGTTTGCTTTCCCATCTGTATTGAAGCCTGGAATAGCCTGAGGCGACGAACAGCACAAATTAAGCAGGAGTAAGAGTGCAGCTGGAAAAGTCAAAAGGTAACATCAAATTGAATTCCTCACCATAAACCAATGGAACAGCAGTTAAACCAGCCACAAAGGAAAATTAAATCCAAAATATCTGCTTTTCACTTGTATCCAAATCTGTTAATACAGTTGATAATTTTCCTTGTGTATCACCACTTTCTGTGAAGCGGTATTACTGTACATAACCCCTGTATTTTCCATTAAGAAATGTTTTCCTAAATAACAGATCAGTTCAAGCATGTATCAATTTCTCATTCTCTAAAATARGCTATGTTGCATGTACTAACAAATTCAAACACTAAAATATAAATTTCCATTTTTTAACAAGATTAACTAAACTGACTTAGTTGATGCTAACTTATTCTGTAAAGAAAATAAAGTTTCTGGTAAGCATTAGAGCTTTCTTTTTTTTCCTTATATCAGGGTCCACAGATCCATTAGAATGAGACATGTGCCCCCAGGAAGAAGACCAGAGCTGGGAAGAGTCTGCTTCTCCCAGAAGCAGAGCAGAGCAGTGCTCCAGTCTGGACATAAAGTGCACTGCATAAAGTGCACAGAGTCTGGACATAAAGTGCACAGAGCTCCCATCTGCCCTCTACTTTTCTCACTCTTCTGTGCTCCCTCAAATATATTAAATATACTGGTAACATCTGCAGTAAATAAGGACCAAGACTGGAAAATAAAAGCACACAACACTTAACTATCCCTTGACAGACTACTAGATCCTTACCTGAGTCGTACAACTGTTCAGTGTTGAAAATTCCTAAGGAAATAGAAGGAGGAACAGTTTTCAAATTCACACAGGAGAGTGAATGGCCATAAGAGTTATAGTTACATGAAACAGAAAGAAGTATTTCTCCTAGAAAAGTTCTTCAATTCAAACAAAGTCTCACAAGGGAGAKTCAGTAAACCTCACGATAGAGCAAGACATTTTAATATAGTGTCGGGAGAAATGATGTCACAATCTAGAAATTGCAGGTCTGGAATAAAATTTGTACCTTAAGCAACCATTTAATACTGGGATCCTTGCAGAGAATATGTCTTCTGCATGTGTTAACATCGTCAATATAATACCATCATACTTTTGCCCAAAACTCTCATAAAAAGCCATTAATGTTTACGTGTTTAACATGGTTCACATGTTTAACATGGTATTTAACTGCTGGACTTTACATACACCAGTACAACACTTGTTGACATCTTTCTGGACCCTAGCTCAGTCATGTACCACATCATCAAAACACTCCTTTAAAATCCATACAAATCCCGATGGAAACACACTATTCACTGGAATAGGAAACTCCCTTTGCCAAAGTGCATTTGCAAAGCCTCTGAGTTTTGTTAAACAAACCCAAGAGCAAGCAGTCCTCCAGACAGAAAAGTATAAAAACAGTGTCAGGGCCACTCTCCCATCTCTATCTTTTACTCCATTACGGGTCACCACTGAAAGTTAAAAAAAAAAAAACAAAACCCCAACTTATCCAAATRCAGCCTTAAAACAAAGAAAAGAAAACCATAACAATCCAAACAGTTCCCAGTGTGTCCCCATGTACTGGCTGGCAGAATGGGATTATTACTAGTAGTTTCCAGATGCAAAGAGTCTGATGACAATCTCATCCTGGGCACTTTCTCCCAGCTGGGAGAGCTGCTCCGCCCACCAGCACTGCCACACAAGCTCTGGTCTGTCTTTCTTTACCTACACACAAGAGATGCATGGACAACTCACAGAACAATGGGAAACTGATTCCCCCAAAACACGGGGATCGCTCTGCAGGTCAGGCATAACTGCAGCTTTCCCAGCAAGCACACGTGCTGCTATTCCTGCAGGCGGGAGCAGTGTGACGCAGTGAAATGAAGCAGACCCTTGAATGGCCTTTGCCTCAGAAGATCCCTTCAAACAGAAATTGCTCTTTGCTGCCTACAGATGCACAAGCGGATGATCCCAACAGCAGATGAGGAGACAGAGCAAACAGACAAGTAACTCAGCCTCAGCCAGTCTGTCACTGCAAGACAGCAAATGTTTCGATAGGTCTCAGGACAAGTAAGCTTTGTTTCTGTGATACCACTTAACTCCTCACTGCTGACAGCTGCGTCTTCCATTTATGTTTTTCTAGGGCAATGCCTTGTACCTGGAAAAATTCATCTTAGCATGGCCACTGCCACGTCTGCCAGTCACTCCACAATGCACAGTACTACGTAAAAGGGCAGCACCATGTCTTTCCTCATTGCATAAAGCACTACTTCGATTTCCAGGAACAGACCAGTTTATTTTCCTCTTTCCAAAACTAACATTACTGCTACTGTAATCCTGGAAAAAGAGATACCCAGGGGAGAATCAAACAGCAATAACAGAAGTTGTGAAAACAAAATGGCTTCCTTCCATCTGTGAAACACAACCACTGGGGAGGGAAAAGGCGGAATGCTTTGAACAGGAATCTCTGCAATAAGAGTTTATTTAGATGTGTCAGACAGACAGTGTCCTGCTGTGCTTGTCCCCAATTATCTGGAATTAGAAATAAGATGGGGAGAAGATTGCAAAGCTTTGATCTGAAGCAGAGCAATGCCAGTTTCATGGTATCAGTCATGTCATACCCTTAGAGGCAGCCAAGCCTGAGATCTTTTCCTAAAACTCTCATTCATCTTATAGTGTCCTGTATCCACTGACCTCCTTTGATCCAAACAATGAGATCCTCTGGCACACAAAATGAAAGCATCTTGCAGAAGGAGACCTGCCTGTAACCCCATAGCTGCAGCTTCAGGAGCAGCTGAACTAGTTTGAAGTTTTTTGCCAACCAAAAAGGAACATGAGAGAGGGTTTCCCCTCCTCCCCTCCCTTCACTCTCCCCTACACCTGGCCACTCAGTCCCATCTCTTTCTCTCCTTTACATCAGCACATGACAGACCATCCTAAGCCTGGGTTCTTTTTCTCTTGAGTTGGTCTGGGAGATGGGGGAAGCAGGGCTGATCAGGAGCAGAGCCAGGCCAAACCCTCATTCAGTTCCAAGGAATCCAGACTAGGTCACTCCCAGTGCTGCCCTTCTTGAATACCACTGGTAAGATTGCCCATCTGTGGAATTTTAGAACTTCTCTAATTTGCTTCATCTGCAATATTTTTTTTAATATCATTTAACTGGAGTTAGGCCCACACATTATTTTTTTTCTGATTACTCCAGACATCTCTGCTTTCTATTAGGACTGCAGTACTACACAAGCACTCAGCCTCGGTAATTGCTCATGTTAAAGCTTTCTGCAGTCATGGCAGAAGATAAACAGACACTCTTTCAGATTTAGGAGCAACCTACCTAAAAATGTTATTAGCTTGCTGGTTTATTTTAACTAACTGAAGGGCACAATCGTTTAGCATAAACAAAACCATTTTCTTATTGAGTAACACAAACATGGTTTAGTTTGTAGCACACATTTCATTAAAATAAAACATCAATAAATTAAGTAACAGGGCATGCTAGCATTGTGTGTCCTAAATATTTTAACACACACATATTCCCAGTATTTCATACAGTAACCTACAAATGCATATATTTTACAAATGTAGGCATAATTATTCAGCTTCAGGGACAAATGCATATTTCACAGTTCAGTTAGAAAATACAGATCTTCTGTGGAATAATATACCTAGTGCTTGGCACCAATCTTCCTTTACTCATTTGAGAAAACGAAGTTTAAAGTGTAAGATAACTGCTAATGATATGAGGAATTACCTTTGTTGTGACATTTTAAAGGTACTCATGTCACAAACAAAACACAAACCTTCATCTTTGACTTCCACTATGAAAGCATCTGAGATCTCCTAGAATGCTGCATATATTTTAAACAGAGGTTTAGAATTAAAAATGTAATTAAAAGAACAGGAATTTAAATGACCTGAACATATCCATCAGCTAACAAACCAATTTATCTGGCCATATCTGAACACACACCTCTGATGAACTGAAATGTGTGCCAAGAGATACAACACTTCCTTCCTGTGATTTTCTAATCTAGAGAGACAGTGATCTCAAAAACATTTGTCCACGCACCACTGTTTTGAAAATCAGCAAAGGTTTTCAATGGTCAGCTGACCAGAAAAGCAAACAAACAAGTTATCTGCCATATCTGAAAAGATTATATCCCATCCAAATACTCCCTCTTAAAAAAGAGTGTGAAAATATTGTCAGGATAAACTTGATACCCAAGCTTCACTACTTGCAAGGGTGAATACCTCTGAAGCTAAATTGTCTCCTAACAAAAATCATTAAGAGCTGGACAATGTTGAAAAACAATCTTTATCTTTCTAAGTGGAAACACAGTAAATTGTGACACAGGAGGAACCTCCTGTTTCAATCTAGAGAAAGAAGTCTTCTTTCAGATAAGACTTTAATTGCCTCCATCTTTGGTAGCAAGAGTATTGGCAAGTTTGTCTCTCTTAAGATGTCACTGTTTTTCTCTTAGAAAAAAAAAAAACAACAAACAACCCAAATCAACAAAACCCCCCTTTAATTAATGGACTGCCAAGACATTTGCATTTCTGTGTCTGTGCATGTGTCACCTGCATCACTAGTAAGCAAAGCTCCATGGATGCTCAGTTACCTGCACTCATAACTAAATAAGTAGTTTCAAAGAAAGGAGTATTTTCAATGTTTTGTAAAGAAAGAAACAAACAAAACCCCTCACAACACTTCTCAGACAACAACATGAAATATAACTAGATTCCACTGTATTTCAGAAAAAAATCTGCTAAACCCAAGAGTTCAGTCAATAAACATTAGCCCCTCACATCAAATGTAGCTTATAAATGATTAAGCTTTAACAATCCTACCCTACTCCAGTGGGTCACATAAAATCTGCTGCTTCTTAATTGGCAAAATATTTAACCAGTAATCACTTCAGAGAAGTTAACCCCTTGATTCCTTGAGTTTAACCATTAACATTTACAGTGTGCAGAAAGTATAAGCCAGTTACTTTAAAAAAGGCTATTTCTAGCTCATTTGATGTGGAAATCCATGCAACATCCACTAGCCAACTGCAACTTTACACAGAAGTAACTTCTTTTAAGATTGACATTAATTATAACTAGAAACCTAGTGGTCTTAATTCTATTTCTGGTTCTTTATGATCCAAGAAATTAATTTAAACTAATTTTCTCAATTAAAGTATTTACAATCTTAAAGAAAAAGAATCTGAAAAAAATCACTAGTCATACAGCTGCACTCCACTGCTGGACAAATCTCATTTTCTCAACGAGCAAAAAGCAGAGGATTTCCTTATATTTCTTCAAGAGAGGAATACCTAATCTAGAATGCAAAACTTACAAAAAAAATAATTTCTGAAAATCTCTTTGAAAAAAACTAACATATATTAGCACATCTCCAAGTAGAGATTTTTTTTAAACCACCGAAAGCAAAAAATATGCTAGAGAATAGCCAAATTTTACCTTCAATCCCAAATGCTAAAGAAAAGAAAGATTTTTTTTTTTTTTGCTTTGATCAATAATAAAGGGCAGTCAAGTATAGCAAGCAGTGCATCTTCCATTGCTTTTTACTATAGCCGTAGGTCTTCAGCTCCCTGGAAACAATCAAGCCTTGAATATGAAGAATATATCAGAGTAATTAACAAGCATCACATGACATACTTCCAAAATATACTAGCAAATAACACCTAACTCCCTTTATCTGGTGATACTGTCAGTAAAATTTCTAACACAGCTAATAACTCGGTGTGCAAAGTTAACATCTAGTGGCTTRGGCTGGGAGGGAGCTGGTTTCTGAGATACACATCTAATGAGACAACATTGCAGCAGCCACCCTGCCTGCCTGCCCCACAGCTCAGCAGTCAGATCTTTCATGAAGCGAGATTTTCTTTCACTGGCGCCAAAACATTGGCATTTTTAACAAGCACTTTTTTCTGTATCAGAAACCTAAATAGCCATCATCACCAGTCACATGCAAAAAAACCCAAAATTCTGATTAAATATGAGATTGCTCTCATGCTTCACATTCCGCAGATGCTCTGAACATATTTAAGAAGTTACCTAAAACAAGTCATGCTCCTAACCAAAGGGACCAGATATGATAATTACCAACTCCTAAGTGCAGGCACCAGCTAAAAAACTTCACAAAATCAGCATTTTCTCCTTCCTCCTGTCTCTCTTCTAAAAATCAGTAAGATGGGAATATATTCCAATTCCTCTCCTGACAGTTCTGTGACCTGGTGGTGAGGACACAGCACTTGGAGGTGGTGACTACAGGTGGGTTCCCCAGCCTGCAGAGAGATGAGAACATAGACCATCCTTTTCAGGGAAAGCACTCCAGCTGACAGCAAAGRGAGGCATGGCACCACCTCTTTAACCAATATGTGGTGGGACTGCAGGGCAGGCACAGATCTTTTCCCTACATTGCTCAGAAGAGGATCCCACGTTGGTAGAGGGGCCCAGCACCCACCAGCCCGGCAGCAGCACAAAAAGGCAGGCAGGAGACAAGCCTGTCCATGGCAAATCCTGCAGGACTCACCGGTGCCTTGAGATCTCTGGCTCTCTCTGCTGACTCTACAAACATGGTATTCTCTAAGATCAGGAAACATGGATCAGGTGACAAATTTTTCAGTTCTACACAGGATTCAAATATGAAGTTGCTTTGAAGCTGTACCCAAACTTTTATCACTGAATACACTTGCATATCGATTTCTGGCACAATTTTAAAGCATGTCATTCTGAAAGTAAATTAATGGAAGAAAAATGAGTCAAGGGAAAGATTCCTTTTCCTTTTACATGCATGACTCATTTTAACTATCATCCTACAGACAAATCAGTTAATTGCTAAAAGAACTGACTATTTACTCCTTTTCTCATTAGGTAAAAGGCATTGCACACTCAGTCTGAAAAATCATAACATGAACAAAAAACAGACTTTGCTTTACATTTCTAACATTTTCACTTCACTTTGTATTTTTACCCTATTTTCGAACTGTATTGTTTGGAAAATAATGACAAGTATACATTGCTAAAGCATGTTTTTCTTCCTTTAACATCTGAAATTGGTTAAATCAGCTAATAAAGCATTATAGTATCTATTTCTGAAGCTAAGTATCCAGATGTGTCTCTAGAAATCAATGTTTAAATCAGTAAATTACAAAGACTTTATTTCACAGCATGACTCAGTACACAGGATTTTCTTCATAGCACTTATCAGATCAAGGTTTTTTATTTTATTATACTACATGGGATCTCAAACAAAACTAATTTTTCAGGAAAGGGGGAAAAGGACAAAAATTTTAGCTGTTTTTTTGGGTTGCACAATTTGTTTCAGGATTGCTTTGTAGAACAGCATAAGTATAAAAAGAGTCAGTCATATAAGTCATATAAACATATATATATATATATATATATATATATATAAAAATCATATATAAGTCATACAAAGAGGAGACAAAAATCAAATGGAGCCCTGGTGAAATGGCAAGTGCTCAGCTAATGAAATCATGCCAGAACTAGCACCTATAATTGAGATACAATGGAATGACAATGAGGACAGCTCAAAAAAAATGTCTTTCATTCTGTCTGAAGGAGTTGTGTACTGTGGCTGGGAAGGTATCTTTTCTTCTCTAAAGAAATCAAATACACATGCTGATATTTCAGCCTGGAAACAAGATATGACAGGTATAAATAATGCAGTCCCCTAGCTGCCATGATTCATTATTGAAGAGTAATATATCTAAAGAAATTAATTAGATTTACAGACATTCTCATGCTGAGAATCTTCAAGATTGCATTACTTCAAGAATGCATTATTTCATATAGAAGATGCCTCCAAAAGGCATTCAAACTCGTGAGAGGGCAGAAACCCTAGACCACTGATTGCTGGCAAGGTAAACATTGGCAGGTTCCACCTGACCAGTTAAATGTGGCAATGACTGCATGGATGTGCAGGGGACTCCACTGCAGGAGGGACTGTCCCATAACAAGCTAACAGGGCTGGAAGTAAAACCAGATAGAAAGTGCAGGTGACCTTGGCTGACATGATAGCAATGTTGTATCTCAAGCAATTTCGATGTCTTGTTTTTTTCTGTTTTTTTTTGTTTTTGTTTTNTTTTTTTTTTTTTTTTTTTTTTTTCTTAAATCAGGACTTTTTGCACTTTGAAGTGCAACCCATTAAGGTGCAGTGTTCACCAGTACTGCATGGCCTACAGATACCCCAAAATCAGACATGAAAGCCACTGTTTTCTGACCTCTGTGCAAACATACACAGCTAGAAACAACTGATTATTCTGATCAACAAGTGAAATGGCTCCTGCTGGGTCAGAGCAACCACAGTGTCAATTCAGGCTGTGGGATGAACAGATCAAGAGCAGCCCTGCCAAGAAGGACTTGCCCATGGAGTTATTCATATTTCCCATTACAATGACTTTGGCTTCMGAATTTCCAACCTCTCCACATCACCATTTCTTTCTATTACTTGTCATTCCACCACCCAGTGTAGGTCATTGGCAAGGAAAGCACTGATTTTTCATCACTGGTGATTTTTAAGTGCTTTATCTACGTTGCAGGTTAAATAAGAATTTATCCAGAAATATACAATGCCTCCACTGTCCTGAAAGTCAGGCTGCCTGACCACAGGGGTCCTTCAGGGCCTTGTAAGCTCTGGTTTAGTGAATCTCCAGAGGCTCACATGGGTAATGTAATTTTTATCACCAATAAAATGACCAGTGAAGAGACAACAGCTTAACTGCAAATCCAACTAAAAAAGAACAACTCCATATTTACAGACATTAGGCACCTGCCAGTTTGCCTGGTCAAAGCTGGTACTTTGATTCTGCTTTGGTTTACTGTGTGAACAAAAATGGCKGTTGAAAGGTTAAGTATTTCACCTAAGCCTATTACACACCTTAATTCATCAACTCACACTTCACATTAAAAAAATCTAGATAATTTCATCAGATAAATCTTCCACAAGCCTGTAATAGATAGCATAAGTTTTACACAATTATTGTACTGCCTATTAAGTCAATCCCATCACAGACAGCCCAATGTTATACACAAAGCCTGGATTTACAGCATTTCTATCCAGTCCACCCAGCATCTTTTCCCCAGAGAAAGAAGGGTGTGGTTTTCAAGGCAGTACCCCCAGCTCAAAGAGCCAAATATTGCTGCCTAGCACAGCTTGATGCAGAGAGTCGGGGCTGAAATTACCAGTGATCGGACAGTGACTATTCCCCGTGCATCACTGCCTGCCACCATCAAACTGCTCTCACCTTCCCAGGCAGCAACAGCAGACTACTCAGAGCTCACAGCACAGTCCAGTCACACATCTGTGCATTCAGCTGTCTGCCCAGACTCTCCCCACCAGCAGTCCATAACAAAACACAGATCCAACCCATAAGTCCATTGTACAACATTAGGTCATCATCTGTAATCTAATAAACTAGAGACAGAACACTTATGTCATATTCTAGTCTCTGAAACGTCTCCAGAAGGAAAAAAAAAAAATGGTGGGAAAGGTGGTGAGGATGGGCATGTAAATAGCAGTAACAGAACAGAGAACTTACTGCTCAACTTTTCCAATTTTTCTGAATGTTCTTTCATTGGCCTTGGCGATTTTAAAGGATTCTGCTCATGGCTGGAGTTACTGGATGGAGTTTGTTTTGTTACAGATTTGTGATAAGAGCTACAATATCCCTTCCAAAAACTGAACAGTTACTATAAATTTCTTGTTGGTTTTGCTGTCTCATTTACAGTTATGCCATTTGTATTAATGCACAAACTGTAATGTGCAGTTCAGTTTGCTTCTTTCAGAACAGAGTCAACAGCCCTGAGCACAATGATCAGGACAATCAAACTCAAGAGGCACAGTCGTGATTTCTTCTAAAGAAGATCTGTAGCTGAATCCTCAGTATCCAAAGATTGAACACTGATTATTAACCCCCCTCAATAAATTAAAACACAAATGATTAATGCAAAAAACAAACCACTGTTTTTGTAATTTGAGATTTAATACAGATATGCTGGGTATCCTAGAAATGAACAGGTATCTCAAGTTTAATAGGTGGCACTAAGGAAGCATTTTGAGTTCTGTCATGGTGAGCGGAGATACTCTGCAAAACTCTTAAAATTAAAAATGTACTGTACAGCTGTATTCTACAGCCGAACGCCAGACTTTGCAACCCACAAGGCCCCTGGCAACTCTATGCCCTCAAACAATCTACAAAAAACTACCTGGATGTTCTTTTGGAATTTTAAGACAATTGAAAATGAACATAGAGCAGTCACTGCTGGAAAAGGACTTTAACTATGATTACATCAGCTATGCTGGATTGGGGTTTTCAATTTAATTTCCAGCTTACAATTTCCATTTCTGCACATGCAGAACTAATTTGTTCTCATCTATGTCATCCTAAGTATATATATCATACATGATTTTGATGGGTGGAAACCATACATTTCAATGAACTTCCTTTTACCCTTCATAATACCTCTAAATTTAAGTCAGATCTCTATGGTACCACAACATCATCACTGCCAAATGGGTCATCCGTCTTTTAACACTTTTCAGAAAGGTAATTTTTTCTTTTCCATTTTAGATCAACAGATTCATATAAACTTGAAATATAAATATACAGCTATAGGCTGTCTACAGATATTCCTAGTTATTACCATTTTTAGCATCAGTTCATGTTATAATTGATGCTGGTGTTTTCCCAAAGTGTCAGTAAGCAGAGTTTTATAAAGGAAAGGAAGATTACTTCTCTTAAATGCCAGTCAGCTTCTGAGATAACTTTAAAAAACTCCATAACCCGCATCAGCAGGAATTCAAYGCTGCATTATGGTCTTAAAAAAAGTAGCTCCAAACAACATTAAACAGTAATCCCTCCTGAAGAAAACCAGAAGTGGATAGAATGCTCAGTGTTATTTAAGATACTCAAGTTCCTTTTTTGTTTTTCAAACCCCAAAATGAAAACTGTGACCTATCACCATAACAACTACAGTTCTGCTGAAAACATCTGGAAGTGCAAATGATCAGACAGTTCATGGTGTATGTGCTATAAAGGCTTACCATGTTTTAAAAATTGGAATTTGTGTCTTCAATGCTGTATTAAATAAATAAGTTAGAGAATTAGGCTGAATTAAGTGACTGGAAAATATGCCCAATTCACTTGGTACCTCAAGACCACTTCCCTGTACTGGACACCCTCTCCAAAGCTGCTGACATGCAGTCTCAGAACATTCTTTTCTACCAGAGTCAGACCAACCATAAAACAAAAACAGAAACAAAACCCAAACCAACCAAACAGCAACAGATCTTTTCAGTAAATATCTCTCTCTGTATTATTTCTCACCACTATCTGCACCTGTTTCTTTCTCAAATGCTTAACATAAGCTCTGTTACTTGACTAAAAGAATAAAAAATACAGGTTCTGAGGAACGGACTGGAGTACGAGATCAAAAAATTGAGGGTACTAAAGTGAACATGCACTCTTTTGAAGCAATTATCTTAATTTCAGTTGAAACAAGACAGATGTTCCCTTTAACAGGCATGTTTTCAATATAAAAGTCAATACTTGAAATTTTATCAAGAAACTGACACCAATTTTCTGCTATTCTGTTCCTATCAAAACAAAGAGAAGTCTGATTTCAAATCTAGTTTTGCATCATCCATTTATAAGGGGAAAACAAAGATACAGTCAGAGTCTGTTTTATATAAATAAAAATAACCGTTAGTTCACAGAATGTGCTTTAAATTTTCATTTAAAAAAAATCCCTAACTGTAAATGAAAGACAAACTGATATTGTACATGCTTTCCTAATTGCAAAGCAATATCCCTCAGTTATGTTTTAGAACACTGAGGTTTCTTAGAAGCACTATTTCTCAATATCAAACATGCCAGAATATGGACAAGTTGAGGATTTGGTTGCTGTTTAGAAGTCAACTCACTCAAACCATTCATGCAATTAAAGTCTAATAGCTCAACAATGCATCGAACAAAGTAACTGTAAAAACAGATGTTATAACTTTGCTTTTAGGACCTTTCAAGTGTGCTCATTTTTTGGGCAACATTAATTTTTCTGAAGTATCAACTGTAAATGCACAAACTAAAATAAGGAGACAGAATCACAGAAAGCTTCCTAAAATTATTAAGTCAGCAAGTTCCTCATAACTTCAAAATTTGCATTTACCATGGATAATTAATTTAATAAACCACACTTCCTGGGCAACCAGGTGTGCCAAACCACCTCTTAAGGAAGCACCAGGAGACTGCATAACTACAGCATGGTTGGTCACCAAATTATCTGAGAAGTACATTGTGAGCAGTACTCATTAATTCATAAGAMGAGATATAGGTATGATGTTTTGGAAAATGAATGGAAATAGCTCAGCTAATCCTCTTGTTCAAAAAAGTCTGCATTAACACAGAGGCTATATTTGTTTCTTTTGTCTGATGCAGTTCASTTTTGGTTACATTAAAAGCTTCCAATGAATAATTTGTATGAACTGTCTTATGGCATCATCCCACATGAAAGTTTCCCAGAAATGGAGAATGGAAAGTTAACTATAAACTTACACATCTAAGTATTCATGTAGATTCTGCACATTAAAACCAATATTCAGCAAATACTTCCTTTACAACTTCTAACGTAAGTTCAAGAACTAGTGAACTTCAGCACTAATGAAGCTGAAATTCATCTAAAAACAAAACAAACCTGACAAATGGTTCTTAGAAACCGGAGATAGGGAACAGACAGTCTGCTCAGTCTAGGTCAGTGCAAGACTGATCATTAAAGCATTGCTTTCTGAACAAAGCATCCTATTTAATTGTATTGTATCTGACTAATGCAATTTTTGGTTTTTGATAGGAAACAGCTGCAGAGAAAGTTATTTCAATACAAAAAGTAACTCTGATACACAGCCCATATTTTCTTCATTTCATTAGCACCTTGCTTCTTTGACCTAATTTCACCACTGTTCAAAAAAGTCATTAAGAGTAGTTTTGTTTTCCTCATAAATCATCCCACCAACACTTTGATGCTTTTGACACCTTCTTCTTAATTCCTGTGACTCCATCAACAGTTTCTCATAACAGGTATCTTGAAACGCTTGCAATTCAAACAAAAGTAAATGTAGTCCAGGACAAAGAAATATTTATAAAACAGGGAAGAAACACTTTCTCTTTCCTCCCCTTCCTTAATTCCTAGAAGATTTTTGCATACAATTAAAACTCACATTTTTTCATTACTGCCTCAGACTCAGAGCTTATGTATTTTCCTAACTCTTTAACAGTTTTTAGGATTCTCAGACCCATTTTTAGTTTCAATKGCATAGCTGCATGTATTAAATAATGTATTTCAAGATGAAATACTTAATTTGGGAGGTTTGATGCTGTATGAGGGATGATACTATGATGCGTATCTTTGGCGATATTTTCTTCGTAGACTTCTGTCCTGAAAAATCATGTATCAGTTCTGCAGCCATTTAAGGTAAAACACTACCTTTTTCACATGTCCAATCAAGCAAAAGTAGGACTGCGTGATGTTTTTGTGAGATTCAAAATACATCTCAAAAGTTACCAGTGCCAAAATACCATCTCAAAAGTTACAAAAGATCACATTATTATAAAAATTGAATATAATAAAAGCTACAACACCACCATTTGTTTTTGTAATATTTTCCAGACAGTGCACATGTTTAAAAATCTAACTATTAACACATTTAAATAGCTATCAATCTTGTGCTGGAACAAACCAATGCGTAGGTGGTGAATCTCCCAGCCGAGCTGAGCAAAAACATTGGTACACAGAAAAATAAGTGAAAGGGAGCCAAAGCATCTCCCCTCTACAGGCAGAAACTCCTTTAAGCATATGAAAAAACATAGTCATTAGGGAAAATAGTTTATCTTCTATTTCTGAAAGGATATAATAAATAACAGACACAACTACAGTGTGGGCCATGTCCAGAAAATCTGTGAGGTCTCTTGGACCACACACTCCCTCTAAAAAGTCACACATATTAGTGATGAAGCAACCCACCCAGGGTAATGCTCAGATCACTTACATATGGCTGGAAAAGCAGAGAGAGACATTCACCAAATGGTTACCAGCACTTCAAGAACTACTACCATTGCCAGACTCAATGCCAGCTATCCCACTGGCATTTGAGGATGCAGGAATAGCTACAGGCCTCCTCACAGGCTTCAACTCCCCAATAATCCAATGCAATAGGAGAAACAAAATGATCTTTAGACAAAGTCTTCTGTTGACTACTTCATTTACTTTTCAAAATGTCAAGATGCAAAAGCCCTCAGAAGTGCAAAGCTCTCTGAGCCACAGTCAGCAACCACAAAAGTGGGTATGGATCATCTTGTGACAGCCTACAAAACAAAGGAAACCTACATGCAAAGGAAAAGGAAAACCAACTACTTCCTGATGGTGTTAAATTACAGAAGAAGGAATATGACATTGTTCATTCAACAGCTGCTTCTTCTCCAACTGGCTGACAGGTTAGGTACATCTGCCCTTTGAACAACAAATGTACCCTATCTTCAAAACAAGGTAGATTACATAGGAGCCATTCAAAAACTTGACTCTCAGGAGACCCATAACCCAGAGGGATGGACCAACTACTGAATCATTTATTCCACCACTAGAGCACATGAATGCCAAAGAAAAACATTTTAGGGGAAAAAAAAACCCCAAAAACTGAAAAAAAAAAATCAAGCTTCTGCAGCATAGACAGGTTTATGCTGATGATAGCCTTATATGGTAGTTTTCCACTCGAAATCTGTATCTCAGTTAAATGAAAACACACACAAATAAAAGCAACTGAAATAAAGTATGCATGGAAAAATTAAGTTTCAAAGCTTAAAATCAACCTCTTCTCATTAAGGACAATGCTGAGCAGCAACTTTCATTCCATTCATGGTTCTCGCAAAGACCATTATTACTTTACTAAACCATTAATGGAGTAACAGCATGCACTTGTTAAAACAACAGAGACACACAATTCAAACAAGTTAAATTCAGAACCCCCATGACATATGACTCATCCAGGATCAAATAATTAATTTAGAGTTACACACAAAACCAGAATATTAGTAGACACCTTATCAAGTTGCCATTTGTGAGCAGCAGATCAAAAAAGTAGGTGGACATATTTACGTTTTTTAATCAGGACACTACCTTCACTGCAAGACCCACAGGCAGACTATTTCTACCATCAGTCAATGAGATAAATATAAATTAAAACATAAATTCTTTGACTCTCTCAAGCAAAACAAAGATGCCTGTGGCTATCCAAAGACAACAGAATGTTCCCCGTCCTGAGCAAGGAAGCTCACAAGAGGCCACTGGGGAAAGAGATCTGCAGGTTCTACCAGGAGGAGCCCAAATTCTGGAGTTTTTCTGTATGTCTAGCATCCACCCTTGCAATGTTACTTGGACCTTCTGCTTTCTTTCTTTATGACTACTGTGCCCCACATGCAGGACTCTCCTAGACATCACTGTATGTTAAGCAAGTTTTATTTGTTCGACAATACCTGCTTCCTCTTTCAAATAGTGATGTTCTGAGCCTCTGAGACTGTACAGACAACCAGAGGAAACAAAACCCTGCTTTCGAAAAAAGAAACTTTGTATTTCTGAGAATTAGACTGAGGAGGTACACATAGTGGTCCAAGTCAGCCCACAAAAATTAAGTAGCAGATAGTTTTATTTACCCCCAGACTGCAAACCACTTCACCACACACTGGGATTGTAATAGCTCATTCCTCAATAATTAGAGCAACATCTTTCTCATATGAGCTGTAGTATCTGAAGACCTTCAGAAACAATGTGGAGGTTTGAAAAATGCACTTTTGCAAAGATGGCTACATACATACTGCTTTCTTCAGCTGATAAATGATGTTTCAGGCAGACAGACACAAGTCTGATGTACTGGATTTTAATTAACCAACGCTTCTAAATTACATTTCACATTATCAGATAGAGAAGAACACAAGAGAATAATGGTAGCCCTGATTTTGATCAGTCTCTTCTTTGTTCAGTCCTTCTCTTAAAGGAAGATACATTGGAAAGAGAGATAYTTGTTTTCCAAATTATCTGATTTGTTCGAAGCAAGTCCAAACTCTTCATCCTCACTGGAAGAAAAAATTACTCAACAAATATCTGAAGTCAATGAATAATTATCAATTGTGACAGCTACCTAGACACAATGCTCTTTATCTTTTTTCTTCTTTTTCTTTTTTTTTTTTTTTTTTTTTTTTTTTTAAGCACAATTCAACAGCAAAAGGCTTATTGGTGAAAAACCATTAAAAAGATTGGGGTTTTTTTGCTGTTTGCACAGATCACATCTAAAGTATAAGCCTCTCGGATACATTCCCTGAATCTCTGGCAAAGAACCTTGCACCATTGTTCAGCTAAAAGACAGTTATGAATCTAAAGAGCAGCTTCATGTTACCCGGTATACTTCTAAATATAATCAGTTAAAGACACAGCTGAATCTTCCCATGTTCATATAGGAGAGGTGTTTTGCCCAGCAGAAGAGCTGGAAAACTTTACTGCCTAAACTGAAGAGTTTCATTTATCAGTTCCAAAATATCCAACTGTGACGCTGTTGACTGTGACTAATCGAATTTTGCACAGCTTTAATAATCCTTCAGAGAAGAGAATTCTATTAGCTATACGCAAATACATCATAAGTTCAAATATTTGCAGGTAGCAGATGGTGATACTTGAACAAAAGAAGCCTTCTATGGCTTCCTACACTCTATTCTTAAGGTAGTCAGAAAACAACTTTGCTGTAGTAACATTAATTAATGTTCACTTGTTGTGTAAAGATCAAAGTAGCTGCTATATACAAACATCCCAACAATAACAAAACAGCACTCAGGTATTTACAACAAACTTTAACAGTCTCATCTACACAAACCCAAATGTTGCCTTTCCTTCCCCACCTCCAAAGCCACACACTTCAAATAAAGCCCACTCTGGTACATGATGCAAACTGAACAGAGTTTGAGTATGATCAATTTACCCCAACAGCAGCTGTAGTTACAGACTACGGAGCTCAGGRAGGAACTTCCTAATGCCTCCGTGATCCTTGCCTCTTTAACTCAGACTCCACCGCAGCAGCACAGGATAAATGTGGAAACTCAACTACCAGTAACACAGAACCATCTAATACTGGTGTAAAACACCTCACTGCCACTACAATCACTGACTGCACAGGCTTTCCACTCTTGGCAAAATTACTTTCCTTCATGCTCCAAACCACTGAGAAGAGGAACATAAAATTGTTCATTTGGTATTACAAGAATAGAGGAAACATTTATGGTGTAAAGCATGAAGAAGCCTACAGATAGAATCTGGAGGGGAAAGCACTGTTAATTTAACCTCCATAACCAGTTGGAAAACCCAGCCAAAATGTGTTATACTAATACATGACAGAAAAGTAAAGAAGGCATGTGCAACACATGGCTGTGTCTTCATTAATGCCAGATTACCATTTGGTGCATTACCATTTTGTGGGATCACCATGCAATATAAATTCATGCCCAAGCAAGCACAAGCACATCGGCTTTAGTGCAGGATGCTGCACTCATGCCAACTTCACAGCAGCTGAAAAACCGTATTTGTTTGGGCATTGACAGAGCCACAGACAGATGAACAATATCTGACAGAGTAGAAAACCTACTAGTACAAGGTTAACATCAAAACTGGGGATGAAAAGTTATGTTTACCTGGGACATTAGCACCATGTGGTTATGGGTTTTTGATCAGCTGATGAATGTCCTATAGGTATACCACTGAATCAAAACTCTAAATCAAGCCAGTAAATCAGTGTGTGTAGGGTAAAGAGTAACAGAGCATCCTCCTCCCTCTGTACTGCTCTGTCCCTATCAGAGACCTAAACGTTTTCAGTCTTTTCTCTAACTCCACAGGGAATCTCATGTAGCTTGTTCATGTAAGCAGTTAAAATGTATCTACAGTAGAAGGGAGATGGGCCAAGAAACAAAAAACTTTCGTCTTAAATACTATTTCACACAGGCATAGGAGAAAATAAATCAGAAAAGCCAAGTTAGGATTACAGACATAGCTGCTTAGATTGCCTAAATGAGACAATATGTATTATCTCATCTGGCAGTTTAGCAAGACTGAAATGAAACATAATTTGCAGTTGACGCCAACTGGCAGGAGACAAATGTTCATGGTAATCTTTGTGTTTTATTAAGAAAGTACTTCTGTCTTAAATTATATGGAAAATGGATTGGAGGCTTTTGGTCGAAAAAGTACAAGAGTTGCAGATGCTACCCTGAGCTGCTAACTCACAGAAAAATGTGTCTTGAGTTTTTACAATTTAAAAGGACAAATCTAAAGTTATGTCAGGTCAAATCTTCTACCCATACCTCTGTCTCCAAGAGCAGCCAAAAGCAGATGTCTGGGGAAGAACATAAGAATAGTGTAATCGTTTAGTAATACTTTCCCCAAATATGCTTGTCTCCAATAATTTGCAGCTCAGGGACTTTCAAAGCCGGAGGTCATGCTTATGTGTTTRATAATCCCTCACAGACTCTTTTTTCCATTAATTTTGTCTAGTTTCACTTCAAATTGGCATAAATTTTCAGTATCCACAACATCCTGTGGAGTTACACGACTCAATGTATGAGCACAACAAAACTCCTCTTTTTGCCATTCCAAACCCAACACCTGCTAGTTTCATTTTCATGCTCATTAGTCCTTGTACTGGGAGAGAAAATGAACAACTTATCCCTAAGCCCCTCACCATGCCATTCATGTTTTCATAAAAGTGTCATCACATCCCCAGTTGCCTCTTCTCCACACCAAGTTAACTGTTGAAAAAGAGTCATGGTGCTGAAAAGAAGATCCTCATCGTACCAGTACAAATGAAGAGGATCCCATTCCGGTTTATTCTACATCATTAATCCTCAAAGCAAATACATTCTTAATTGGACAAACAAAATAGATGTGAAGTAATGAAAGGAAACCCAAAGAAAAGCAACAGAAGTAACCAGTGTACACAACCCAGCACCTGTGAGGTGAGAAACAGGAGGCTATGACAATAAAACACAATATACAAAAAATAATTACTTGCTTTGTCCTAGACAGATGTAGGATGACCAACTGTGGTATTAAATTACTACAGGAAAGGTGTGAATTGGATAACATAAAAAGAAAATTTTCACATGTCATGGTGATTTAAGGGAGACCCACTGAGCTCCTGAGAACAAGTCACAGATGAGAGATCTGGATGATCTTAATCTGAGGCAGAAAAGTAGTAGAGATGACTCCATAAAGCCTCTTCTACTCCTATCTTTGTATGATCCTCTTGGGATATAAGGCAGAATCTCTTCTTTTTAATGATTTAATGAAACAAAATAAAAAAGGTGAGATTAAAGGGAGCTGTAGGGTTGATTGCCCTGGAAAAAACAAAAAAAAAAAGAAGTTACAACCTGCCCACAAAAAAACTACTCATTTAGACCCTTTCCTTGCCCAAATCCAAGGAGCCTGTGGAAAGAATCAGGGACAATTTTGCTGAAAATGTGGGCTTCTTTGATCTTGCCTGGACATCCTTTAAATCTGGCTGGGAGGCAGAGATACGCTCTGCACAGTACAGTGCATAGGTGTATGTGAGACACTCCCAATGCATCCTTAAAGCAACAAATTGTTTATCTACTGTGCAATGCATGCAATGACTGACAGAAAAATAAAGTAAACTGTTCATATGGGCTGGTCAAGCACAAAAAGTTAGAATATTCCTAAAGCCCTGTTTCATATTGGGCTTTCACTCTTTCACATTAACATGAACCACTCTTGCACTACCCAAGCTCAAAGAAAGGCTGGTTATTTCTGTACTCCGAATTCAGCTGCGATAAAATGCAAGCTCTAATTCAAGCTGTCAGGGCTGTCATGGAATGCGGTCTGGGCCACTTAGAAATAAAGACTGGTTGAAGGTAATTGCACTGATTTTATGCAGCCGTGATCACAAGTAATGATTGAACAAACATGTATGTGCAACACAAACCTCATGGGCATTTCTGCAAACTGGATACCTCTGCTAAATGATCTACTATCTCAGCAGAGCAATCAGCTGGGCAGTCTGTGGAATAGCTTGCACGCCAGCTGTCATGTACTATGTATATTAGTAGCTTAAAAAGCGCCTAAAACAGAGAAAAATGAGACCTTTGTTAACTCCTTATAGGTAAACCATACCAGAGCAAATGTAGCCAGAGAAAAATCAATGCAGAGAGAAAGAGAGAAAAGAGATGTAAGAATGCATGAAACTTTTATTATGCCAAATTTGTCCCACCATTTATGCTGAACTGAAAACAATTTTCTAAGAGCACAGAAGCATATCCACAAATATGACTGAATATAAAATTAAAATCAACAATTTCCAACATGCAAAATAAAAGAATGCATTGTCATATTTAAACTAGAACCTACACTTAAAATTTTCTTGTAAACTTTAAATTACACAGACCTGCCTGTGCAGAATGACGTTCAAGCTACCTATTCAGAAACAGTTACAATTGTGAAAATTGTCATGATGACCTTGTATGCCTACTGGCTTATTTTCTGAAATTAGTTTCACAGAAGGCTGCAAGAACAAGAGTATTTGTACAAGATATCCTCCAATATTTATTCTTCAAGCACAATTCAGTATGTATTATTCATCAGTACTAAACAGTTGTACAGAAAGATGGTGCCATTTTCTGCACACAAAGAACTCAGTCAAGAAATTTTGTACAAATCTTGCTTAAGTTGTCTTGACTGTCACATACTCACTCTCCCTCACTGGGAGCAGGGAGACCATCAGAAGAGTAAAAATGATAAAACTCATGGGTTAGATACAGACATTTTAATAGGTAAAAGCCACACATGCAATCAAAGCAAAACAAGGAATTCAATCAATGTTTCAAACAGGCAGGCCAGTGTTCATCCATCGCCAGCAGAGCAGGGCTCCATCACAGCTAACAGCAACTTGGGGAAACAAATGCCATCACTGCAATCACTCCCACCCCATCTTCCCTCAACTTTATTGCAGAGCATGATGTTACTTGATGTGGAATATCCCAGTTCTGGTCAGCTATCCAGGCTATGTCCCCTTTCAACTTCTTGTGCACCTCTGGTCTACTTGGTATCAGAACCTGAGAAGCTGGAAAGTCCTTGACTTGGTGTGACTACCAAGCAGCAACAATGAAAACATCAGTGTGTTATCAGCACTAGTCTCATACTAAACCCAAACCACTATGCTACCTATTGTGAATGAAAATAATTCAGCCAAAACCAGAACATCAGCAAACTCCTAATATCTGACAGAATGTATGTACTCTTGCCTGCAGGATCTTCTCTTCTACAGGTACTCTGGTACTGGCAGGAACAGTACTGGTACTGCAGGAACAGTAACTATATTTACAGCACTGTATATATATACATATATGATTTATTGAACATTAAAAAAAAAAACACCACCCCTTTATATGCAAGTACAGCCTTCCCTCCATAAACCTACTATTTGCAGAAGATGTATCAAAGCAATACCCACATACTGAGAGACAAAACAAGAGCACATGACCATTAAAGTAAAGCTACTCTCAAAAGTATCAACCAACATATAAAACTGGTACGTTATCACCACCACACACTTTAGTGATGAGGTCAGGTTTTGACAAATGAAAGTTCAATGAAAAGTCTGAAAAACCTGTTTACAGTGATCCCASACACAAGCCTTGCAAGCTGCAATTCACTGACCTATGTAAACTGATTTGGCTTTCAGATAATCTCCCAGTGAATACTATTGCAAAATCTATAAACACAGATGGCACCAACTGGCACCCTATCTGCCATCTCAGCAGAAGATCAAATAAATACAGAGACTGAATTTATCTTCCCACATCACAGGTGACTCTCTCCAAACGGGTTTAAGTGATTACGCCTGAACACTGAATCAAGAAAGTCTCATCACAGCTACCCAAAGTCTCAACCACCCTGAGAAGTCACACTGCTCAAATGTAGCTGATTTTAAAACTCTATGCCTTTTAATTAAGAAATGCAACCAGGCTCTAGTTATAATTGCTACAATTACCACACTGACCATTTCAACTCACAGGATTTTCTCCTAAAGCACCGTTACAAAAACACCTACTTGGGATCAAGAGGAATTCTGCAAAATGAAAAGGCTGACAACCTACAGTCAAACCTTAGGGTAAGTATCAGTTGTACTATTAAAGCATAGTATATTGTTTTATCCATGAAACTTAAGGCTAATACTCTGGACCAGAATGACAGCAATTCACTTACTGGTGAATTATGTACAGAAATTATTATACAGAAATTATGTACAAGAAGACATACAACATATGCAATGTCAGATATCAGCAAGCATGAAGATCACTTAGTGAACGCTAAAGCTAATTTTTTGCCATTAAAATCCAAGACATATTCACTAGTAAGATGTTAGACACCATGTAGAACACATTAGTCCAACAACACCTTCACAGTCTTAAAGATAATATGACAGTATTAAGACAAAGAGATTTGAAATAGAGCAATGACACCAATGACGAAGGAGACTGTACAGCTGCYTCAGCAATACTGCTTCACTGATTGATTGTGAGCACCAGAAACCTGGTGAAAAGGGAAAGATTTAAAAATCAGCTAAAATAAGCCTTCCTTGTGTGTCTGGAATCATTTATTATAGTATTCTCACTGGCTGCAACACGAAGTGATGCTTTCTTCAAGACATCTTTTCCTCTTTTAATAGTGTTTTGTTCTCATGGTTTATCATTTAGTTCCTGTGCTTTCACCATAGGCTTCAGAKAAACCCTTAAAGAAACCCCAATGAACAACATCTAAACCAAAATACATAACAAATGCTTTAGGGAACAAATTGCTGCAGCATTCTTCTCAAGCAGCCATGTCCTAAATATTCTGGATTCTCCTTTGAAGAGCCCACATCTAACTTAGCTATATAGCTCCAAGCTGAAAAAGACAGTATGATTATGAGAACCAGAAGACAATGAAAATTGGAGAAATTAAT
>NW_026623263.1:2854892-2948186 GCF_030028575.1 Malurus melanocephalus
CCATAGTTCAGAATTTCAGATACATTCCTGATCCACTCACATAAATTGGGTACATTTGCAGTTATCTGTTTGTCATTGCAGCAAATTTATAATTTAATTACTTTTCCTCTGTGCATTTAGTTTTCTGCAGAATTACCTTCCACAAAATTATCTTCTAGGAAAATACTTCTAGGAAGATTGATTACTCTCTGATTAACTGATGTTGAAATACTTATCCACAGTTAATGTCTGACCTCCTAGAGTTATAATGAGAAACAAAGGCAAATAAAAAAGAAATTAAGACCTCAGGTCTGCATTATTTTCCAAAATGCATCGCCTACTGTCAGAAGTATAACATGAAAATACCACTTTACTTACAATACAGCAACATAATAGAACTTGTTTCGACAGCTTTCAAAGTATCTGACCACACCTCCCAAGCAAGTTTAAAAGGCAAGGGATAACAATACTACTTTTTTTAATCTGGGCTTTACAAATGCCCTAAATTCAGCTTAATTCCAGTTCATCTGTATGTAGGACAGTGATTTTGGAAGAATACATCCTGTTAGTTCCACTTTCCCAGGTCAGATTTTAGGCACCATAATTCAGGAGAATCCTGTCAGTTTTCAAGTAAGCTGGAAAGCCAGAAGGGAGAAATAATCTGAGCAAAAGTCTTTGGTATTATTTTAACAGACTTGTCAACTACAATTACATCAGCAATTGTCTTTGCATCAAAAAAGGGCTCTCAGAGCCAGTAACACCTTCCAGCCACTTGCCACCTCTAACCTTGTTCCTACTGAGTTCAAAATGCTGASACCCCAGAATGATTTATCCCCTAGGCAGAAAGCAGAGAAATGGGAACTCCTGTCAGGGAAGGGAGACACCAAAAACACAGAGGAAAGCAGGAAAARAGAAGACAGAGAAAGCCCTTGTTCACAGGGAAGGAATGGAGACATAAAACAGCTTCTCTTATTGCCACCAGCAGTTCAGAAGCTGAGCACTGCTCTCCTCCCCACAGGCTGGATGGTGCGAAGGGTCAGCCAACAAGAGGAGCTGTGTGTGCTTGTGCCTGTGCAAGAACACACGTGTGTGTGTAGGAGGTGAGGACAGTTAGGGACAGCGGAGCAGCCATCCTCGCCCTCCCACTCCAAGATTTAACAAACAGCTCCGCGGAAACAGCGGCTTCATCAGGGGCCGTGGAGACACTCTTTCCTTTTTGTCTTGTAACGAGTTGGGTTCAAGATGCTGAGGGTAAAATTCCTAGAAACCGTTTTTTTTGCCTGTAGTGGATAACCAGAAAACTTGCATTAGCTAGGAGCTGCCATCCTGCGTTCAACACATGCCCTTGTCGCAACCAGCACTTCTCTTTTGCTGGGGAGCCCTCCAACGGGTACTGAATGTCTAACAAAGGAGAATCTTTTGGAAACAGAACATTTGGTGAATAATAATTCTGTTCTCCAAAACACTCAGGGAAGTAACAAATCATCCTTTTTATATAATTATTATTGAAACAGCAATGTCTATACCATCTGCAAAATAAAACACTGGGTTTCTTGCCTGGTTGCCAACTATACAGTCACCTGCACACCTGCAGCTCAGTCAGGTTCTGCTGATGCAATAAGATGTAGCACTTAATAAGTCATTGTCCTACCATATTACAGAACACCACAAGCAATTTTCACCGCTACAAGCTAGAACATGAGAAAGAATCACGGCAATTATTGGCTTCTTTTCAGTCTTTGCCAACAGTACTTCTGATCCTAACTTAACAGCCCAGCACAATCAAGAGTGACTTAGAAGATGTGGAGGAAGTATGCTTTGATTAAATAAGTAATAAAAGTAACTGTAAAATTCTTACCCAGTAATGCTGCATCCATTCCCAGAGATTTATAGTCTTAAAAGAAAATGACACACTACGACTGCTTGCCTGACATGTGCGTACATCATCATGCAAACATTTCCCAGAATGCTTAATAAAAACAGATGATTAACTAAAAAAAAAAAAAAAAGAGATAAAGTGGGCAATTTCCTACATACTGATTAAACCTACTCCATGACTCAGAGAGTAAAATACTGTGACGAAAGCATCAATGTGATTAAAGCTAGAGTGGCTGCAACTTGTGTATGTAATGAAAAATTAAGGAATGGTCCCATGAAACTGTGTCTGAGATAAAACCCTCTCATTAACAACTGCCTTAACAGTCCCATGAAACTGTGTCTGAGATAAAACCCTCTCATTAACAACTGCCTTAACAGTCTGTCTACATCCTGATCTAACAATGCATGAACACTGTCAAGAAGGCCCCAGAGATTAATTTGGATTATATTTTTGTAGTATGTTTTATTCAGAAAAATAAAATGTCACTGACTTTTCCTAATTAGCCACTTTTGATGCACAGTATAAATTTAGGCCTCTATGAGTTATGGGACCATAAAGTTTCTGTGACCAACACAAATTCATGAAAACAAGAGGGCCTCTTGCAGGTATAACCTTGAGCAGCCAGAACCCCTGCAGAACTGGGACTGAGCAGACATCTTCATTAAAGGATCTGTAATGGGGCTTAAGAATATTGCCTAAGAAAGACAAACCCTGTAAAGAACATATATAGTATTTTCTTCTGGATGAGGTCAGCTGGAGCTTTGTAATTGTGCCCAYTTATTCCTACTAATACATCTCTCATTAGGACGCACACACTTGCAGCATCTCATCTGCTTAATTCTGGCTTGGTGTAAACTCACTCTGATGGTGCAACTCGGCTGCTCTGCCACCAGGTACGGGGAGCATGTGCCCTTCTCTGGACACAGCACTGCCAGCCCATGTTGTTTTACCTCATGTTGCTCCAGCGCACCCACAGCTTCTGATTTGTGGGATCCAATCTCAGCAGCGTGTTACTGAGAGTCTTTGGAGTAATGCCTAAACTACCAAAAAACGTGCCTCAGCAACCTGTGTCACCTACTTCCTGCTCTTCCCTGAAGGACCCTGAAACCCAATATACTCTCACACACATACATACATACATACACACACACACACACACACACACACACACACACACACACACACACATACACGTGGCTCCCTCAAAACCTGGTCCCAGAAACACGACGGATAGGAAAGGCTGGTCAGAGATGTGAAGGCACCAAGGTGAGCTTTGAACCCTCACTTGCCCAGGCAGCTCGCGGAGTGTCGAGAAGCCCCCGCCCTCCCGGGGAGAGGCTGCAGGTGCCCCGGCCGGGAGCAGCCCGGCTCCCGCTACTCCCGCTCCCCGTCCAGCACGAAGCCGAGCGGGGCCCCCAGACGGGCGGTGCCCCCGCCGGCCCCGCCCCGCTCCTGAGGGCGCGGAGGGAGCGCGGCAGCCCCGCCGCCCCGCGGTGCCGACCCTGTGCGCGGAGCGCGGCCAGGGCGTCCCGGGACCCCCGCCCGCTGCCCGGAGAGAGGCCCGTCCCGCCGGCAGCGCTGCTCGGCAGGACCGCCGCGGGCGAGGGAGGGAGGGGAGAGGGGAAGGAGGCAGCTCGGGAAGGAGGCAGCCCGGCGGCTCCGGGCGCCCCGCCGGGTCGCGCCCTGGGTCCCCGCGGGGAAGGCGCCCGGCTGCCCTCCCGCCCCGCCGCTGTCCCGGCGGTCTCCGGGCRGCTCTCGCCGGCGCCACAGCCCCGTTCCTGCCGCCAGCCCCGCGCCGTGCCCGTCCAGCCGCGGCTGCTCCCCGGCCCGTCCCACGGCTACAGCGCTGGCCCGGGGACAGCAGCAGCCCGGCCGCCGCTCGGGCAATGAATGGAAGCGCAGCCAGCGGTCCCCGTACTCCCTCCCGTCCTCCCAAGCCCGCACAAGTTGAGCGGGGCCGCCGCCTCACCTCTGCCGGGCAGAGGCGTCTCCTCTGCGCTGGGGCTCCGCTCTCGCCTCCGGCCCGCGCCCCGSCGGGCTCGCCCTCCTCCGCTCCCGCCGCGACCATGCACCGAGGGAGGAAGAATGGGATCCCGGCGAGGGCCGACCCGGCCGCCCCCAGCCGGAGGGAGGGAGGGAGCCGCGGCGAGGGGCGGGGAAGGACGGGACGCGGCCGCCCTGCCCTGCCCAGGACCGGCCCCCTCACACTGACGTCCCCCGCTCCCACACCGCCGGCCGCGGGGAAGCGCCCGGAGCGGGGCCGGGCGGGGGCGGGCTGGGGCGGGCTGGGGTGTCCCGGCCCGTGTCACAGCTCGGCAGAGAGGCTCTAGAAACAGCCCGAATAACCGCTGTCCCGCCATCCTGGCGTTTGAATAACTACGGGTTCGACAGACACGGCTGAGAACGGACTGGGCTGCGCGATTGGCGGTGTCGGGCCCGGTACTGCTCATTGCACTTCGCGTCACATTCTGTCCCACCGGACCGCGCCACGGTGGATGCACTGAATGGAAAGAAGGAACGGTAAACAGCAACTCTTCCTGTCTCCAAAATTTCTTCTTGGTGCAAGCCTTCGGAAATACAATTAACATTGCAGGAAAATGTCTAAAAAATTGCCCACGATGATTCTCTTTTCGAACCGTKTCCCCCCAGAACGAATAATTTCCCACCGATCTCCCTTGAAAATCATACGTAACACTCTTCCAGTTTCAAAGCTACACTCTGCTGACCCACGCTTTCCCAGAACTTTGTAATTTTAAGTATCTTAAGATGTCCAATGCCAAGCACATACGTGTCTAGAAGCAGTGACGGCTATTTAAAGCAACTGCAGTGAAAATTAGGGTTTAGGCTTGGACATGTCTCTGCATGCCTCTGCTATCCCCCATTGTTGCACCCTGGTGTAATATGCTGATCGTTCTAAGTGGATGACAGGTGTCTGATTTCATACAACTCATCTCAGCGTCAGCTTCACTTGTCTAGATTGGAACTAGCCTTTGCAATAGATAAAACCAGCTGCTAAGTGGGTCAATAAAATAAATCACTCGGGGTATCTCAGAAACATAAATGAAGTGCTACACCAGTGCAAAACTTGATTTGCTGCAAGCTAGAGCTGTCCTCCTGGGAAAAAGTAAGGAGTTCTCTTTTCACTGCTATCAGAATGATATCTTTCATGAACACTGTATTTACTTCAAGCTATGGCTTTGGACCGAATTATCCTATTATTGTCATGGTACACAGGAATCAGTGCAGGCAGATCCTGCTAACTGCTTGGGACTCCAAAGTCTTCAACTCTGCAAGACCACATTCCATCTAACTGGACMCTGGATCCACTTGCTGGATCTTTGCCTTTTAAATTGATGTCGGCTGCTAACAAAACCAAAAGTCAGTAAATGTTTTTGGAAGTACATAGGTTGAGGAAGAAAAAATAAATACAAAACTCCAAAAATTATGTTCTTGTGGCAGAAACATTTAAATCATACGCAACTATCTACACTTACTGAAAACAGAACATATGCTTTCATGTCCGATTGTTGTCCAAACTTTTATCCTTGCATTTACTTTTCCAGTTTCTGGACAAGTCATCAAATGAAATGTTCTAAAAAAAAGTTGTATTAGAGAAATTTTTGTATGTTTGCATCAGAGAGTCTGAAAATGAATTTTCTGCAAAATAAGGGTGTCTTTGTAAACCTGAACTTTCTGTGACCTCTGAGAGCAGCTACTTTAACATACAATAGAAGACAATAGGTCTGTCCAAAAATAAACATCTCTTTAAAGAATATTTTAACCCTAGAGACTTCACACAAATAGTGCACTAACAAGATTATTTGATAACACAAAATTAACGTARTGGTCATATTAGTTTTCAAAAAGCTGTGAGGCATTTTGCATTCCAGTTTTGGAGTGCACTTTGAGCTAGTACCCACAATACATGGGTCTGCTACTTTTGGAACAGTGTTGTCTGAAATGGATAAATGCTCCATGCTGTTCCAAAAAGATGGAAACATGATACTACATCAATAATATGAAACCAGAAAGTTTATAAAACATGCATTGCAAATATGCATGTAACAAATGTAAGTTTCTCACTGAACATTTAAAAATACAAAGTGAAATGCTAATTGATTTAATRAAGCTTACCTAGAGTGAAAGGAAATAAGTATTAAAGCATTCTTACTATCTTCATTTATGAAATCAGCTTTTAAATGTAGATACCCATATGTGTCCAGATCATAGGTAAGTCTCACAACAATTAGCAAATTGGATAAAGAGTGATGTTTTGATGGTTGCTGCAGTAGTGGATCCAGTGGCAGCAGCAGCCTTTTATTCCTCCTCATTAATTGTTTAAAAATTGTTTGCTATTTMAAAATACACAGTAGGAACAATTACACAGTCCTGCTATCAGTTAGTGGTAATGTKCAGGCTTAGCAATTGGATAAAGTAATTACTAATGGGAATGATGGCACCAGATAATAAGCAAATGATAACCCACAGAAAAATATTACTATGCTTTTAAGAAACTCATTACAGACTCAGTATTGCATGGAATAGAATGGGCAGCCATGGCTTAGAACATTTTAGCTTGTGCTAACAGATAGTCTGACCCRTTGGATCCTGTCTGGTCTGCAACACATATTGTTATAGGTACTTTTTACCACATTATCTTGGATGCAGACACTTGTGTGGCAAGCTTGGTGCATCAGGTTGTGAGGCTGAATGAGTCTGGGACTTAGAAAAACAGCCATGAGCAGGCAGTTTTCACTAGGAGATAGGAAGCAACATGCTGAAATCCCCTGATGCAGTCTGAAGGCCAAGGATTMTGACCCAGGCAGATCTAAGCATAGCAGATAATTTTCTTAATTTGAACAATTCTTTATTTGGAATAGGTGTGAGGAACTTGGTATTTCCTTCTATCTAAGTAGTGAGGTTTTAATGCTAACTGGTTATATATTGGCTTTGATGTGCAGCTCTAAACATTTTTGTTTTGCTTATCTGAAACCCAACTGCACAAACAAATAACTCATCACCAGAACTTAGCACATACGCATTATCCAAACAGGAAGCAGAGACGTCAAACAAGCACACTTTGGATTAAGTAATATATGAGATGAAAAAGATGATATAATGTTTTTTCCTCTCACTCATAGATCTTCCCAAGTATTGACTTCATAGGCACTAATTTGTTTAGACAGTTTCCTCCCTAAACATTGGTTTACTTATAACCCCAGATAGTAATACCTGACCTCATTTTGATTGATCGATTTAAATTCTCCATGGACTGTTAGAATGAAGGATTGTTTTACCCTGAAATTTCCTGAAGTTCACCTGAACAAATACAGCCTTGGATGTGGCCCAGAAAAAATTCTCTGAAGATTGTAAGAATAGAATATAGACAGGGCAGACAAAACAGGACAGCAGAAAGTACAACCAAAGAGACTACAACATCCAAATAACTGGCAAATAACATACAGGTTGGAAAGAAGAACAGACACCATTTGGCTCAAAATGAAGCCACTTCATGACATTCACTTACTTAACTTGTGAATARTCACTGGAAACTATTAAAAATACTGGAGAAGATACAAAAGTTTCTACATAAGGTCYACAAAAAGCTAAAAATGAACAAACTGAATATCATGTACGCATACTGCAATTAGAAGTAGTTGGACTAAACATCAAATCAATGTCAACTTTTTAAGCTTCAGATATATTCATACTAGATTTGTTCCCTCRTTGCATTTGCTTTTCTATTGCTTTTTGTTGCTGGTATTTTGGTTTTATCTTTTAAGTGCCTGCTGTTCCAAAATCTTSTCATTATGGAGGAATGGAATAAATGCCAATATGTTATTCAAATAAATGATCTGATTATAAAAACACACATAGGGAAATAATTATTTTTTAGTATAATAATGTTAAAGRAAATGCTACATTTGGAACTTGTCCCAAGAACTCCAATGAAAATGGGAAAAAAGGAGTTAAGGAGGCAGAAGATGGTGGGAAATATATAAAAGGAGGTACTCAACTCTGGGAAAGTGAGAAGCAATTGAGTTGGGATATGGGCGTTATTTTATTGTGGGTTTTCTGTTCTTCTACCCCAAAGAAAAGTAAGATCAGTTGAAATAAATCTTCAAGAGAAYGTGCCTTTCCAAAGAGACAGTTGTTATTGTTTGCAGCTTCAGAAATTTCAGTTTCTGTAAGCACTTAGTTATGACATTTACTTTCTCAGTAGTTCATTGCTCTAGTGTCAACCAGCAAATGATCTTACAGAAAAGAATTTGATGTCTCTACGSTACAGCCAGTGACAGTAGGGACAAAAAAAACATACATTTGAAGAATGGGAAAACCCATCTGTTTATACTGGACACTTCAAGAGCAAATGCAAAATGAGAACAGGCTGTGGTTAAGCTGAAAAGATCATTCAAAATTAGCACCTTGTGTTGCAGATAATAAAAAAAAAAAGGTGCAAGAGCATCCACAATGGATTAACGCAATACTATATTGAATTAATAGATTTCAGAGGAAAGAAATTGTATAGCTTATAGACCAAAAATAAGGTTTATGTGCAAATCATAGCCATGGATAAAGAAAAATTACTATCTCAAAGTTGTTAAGTACAGAACCAGTGTAGAATATTTAGATTCATCTACATGTGATGACCTAGGGAATGATCAGTGCTGAGTAGCAGAAAGCGTGGAGATGTCTGCAGAGAGAATGGAAATAGCAGCAATGTTTGGAAGGAAACACAAGGAGCTCAAACCATACTGAATTTGAATTCATTACTTAATTTCAAGATATCTGTAAATGTATCTTGAGATTTTGATCTCTACAGGAGAAAGTAGTTGAGAGTGACTCAGGAAAGTTAGTTTAATAACCTACTTAAATACAAAGAATAAGTGAAGGGGACAAAGGACAGAGCTGCTTAAGTTTCCGTGGGAAAGTGATGAAGAAAGCACTCTTCCAGACATACAGACCAATGCAAGGCAGCAGCAGGCATTCATCAAAATAAAAACAAATTGAAAAAATAAGGTCAGTTAAAACAGTGTCTCAGAGTCTGAGACCTTTAAAATGAAAGCAACATGAGAAGAGACAAAGGCCTGTGGTGGGTGTCAAGAGATATCTGTTGACCCTGGCTGAGTATTCCGAGGTCTCACATTCCAGCTCTGAACCAAGCTTGGTGTTTTGGGGACACTAATTGTTAAACTAATTTGGGACTCCGCCAGTAGGGTTCAATAGAAGAATCTACCACTGTATTTTAAGAAGGCTGTAATTGAATGCAGACACTCAGACTCACTGAAGGGATCCAGATTTATCACTGTGTCTAATCAGTATTTTTGAAACACATACTATTGTAACTAGTATGTAAAAAAAAGCTGTCTAGCCAAATAAATGATGCCTGACACAACAGCAGGAACAGCTGTTTTGTCTCCTTTCCCATAATCTGGCACTCTAGGACAGAGAATATTTTTAAGAGCACTTTGATGCAGTAATTAATGGGAATTTAAATTAACAGTATCCTTTCTACTGAACAAATCAAGATATCCTTTAAGTATAAATAAATRAAGAGGACTGGGTTTTAAATATGGTATTCACGTATTGCAATTCCCACATTAATAACCAGCTATACTAATCTATTTCTTTTCTAATGTCCTAAGGAGTGCTGAGAGAAAACATGCATTCAAATGACTGGCTACTATGCATAAAATATTTGAAATTACTTGATCAACTCATATCCACTTGAAAAAAAAAAAAGCAACTCGGATACCTTCTTCAACTACTAGCTTATTTATTCACAAATGAGGCATTTTCTAGGACTTTTTCCAAAATATCCAACAGTTATACTGTCTGTGTTACAAATTATAAAAGGAAATAGCCTAGTGCTATTTCTAGGAGTTACATATCTCAAAAATTTTAATGTTTCATTCATCACTGTTAACATCATTAGAGAGAAATCTCGAAGACTGTGTAATTGCCAAAAGGAATTTAAACATTTTCAATGCAATTCAAAACTTGAAGAAATTGATTAAGAATTGGGAAGATTCATTTGAACTATCCAAACAAATCCAGCAAAACAGTCTTGTTACTCCATATTCCCAATACTATAATGACTGCTTGAAACATTTTTCAAAATTAATATGGGCACTCCTAGCAATKCTGACTTAGGAACAATTCAGCCATGATTACACTAAAGTTTCCTAGGCACCACAGCATGTCAGTGAGAATCAGAGCAGTTACAGATACCCACTACTCCTGCTGGCAGTTTGTGCTGGTTTTGAGCTAATTTCCACACATTCCCCACATTCAAGGATAGGAAGTGGATTCCTAACATATTTTATGCTTAACTGGATGCTCAGGATTGTACACACTGACCATGGCATTGCCAGGATGCAAAAGAAAGAACAAACAATTTTGCWGATTGTTTTTTGTTGGACTCCCCTTTGTTTTGGTTTGGTTTCATTATTGTTGAATTCCCCTTTGCTTTGTTTATCCTGTAGACTATGACATTTCCACACTTTGCACTCTGATAAAACTGTCCTTACAGAAGTTATGATTGTGCCTTCTAGCCCGGGAGTTTGAATGAGTAGTCTATCCTCATCATCTTGTCAGCCATCTGTAAGACACTATTTTAGGATATTTTTGAATTCCTTTCCCTGTCTTGTCTCATGTGGCTCTAGTTTCACTGCTTTCCTTTCCTGCTCTTATTACAAATGTAGTGAAACTCTTCCTACTTCTCATGTGCATATTATGAAATTATCACTTTCATCTCCCTAATAGGTTCAATCGGCTTTCTATTTCCAGATGGTGTAAAAAGGTGGAATTCTCATTGCAAACCATACTGCCTTGAATCACACTTTCGACCTCGATCCTTCTTTCTCCCTCAGAAGCCTATACCACTGTTTTGAGGCTTATGGATTGCAAAGCCAAATTGGAAAGCATGCTGTCCAGCACTTGTGCCACCACTATGTATTTTGATTTATCCTAAACTCTGAAAATAAATTAAAACAAGAACAAAATACAGAAGGAGTTGTTCTGTGTTTAAATTTAAGCCTCCTGAGAAGTAAATCTTTTTCCATCTGCTTGGGCCTTGCCATAAGCTATTCAAAATTTAAAAATACCCTAACTTTTGGAGGACATTGTACAATAACATCTTTATTAGGAGAACACATTTAATTTTTCCAGACGGTAGTTAGCATATCATACCTAATTTAAAACAAAACAACCTTGAGACAGTTTGAGCTATAAAATACCTGAAATACCCATCAGATATGGATTTTAAATTATAATGTTACATGTCAGACATTCTCGCTCAAAAAAAGCCTCCAACAGCATTAACACATCCTGTGGGGCTACATCATGTTCATGTTTATGGCCTCTCAAGAGCACTAATCTGACATGTGTCAGATTAAAGAGATTCAGATGTCCTAAGCAGCCTGGGGGCACACAACTGCACGTCTCTTCCAAAGAACAAAAGATATTACACGTACATACCAACAATAATTTGGGACGATCTTTTACTGTGGGGGATCATATACAGTCTACATAACCCGGGGAAACTTGGATCTTGCTAAAAGAAAAGATTTGTAAATTGGAAAATTGCTTTTCAAGGCTGAAGCGTGTATTTTTGATACGGCCTTCATGCTGACACCGGCAGGCTTTTCTTTGTCAATTGCTAATCACAACAGTTACCATGCAGCGATTTCCTTGTAACCAGGCAAGCTGCAGAGTATTTAAGTTAACTTCCTCAGGACAAGGCCATGTGTTCTGAATTTAAGCAGAAAAAAAAAAAGATATATGGAGAGGTTTAACCATGATACTTTAAAACCTAACATTTTTGAAATCAGATTTCATTGTTCATTGCAGCATACAACACTAAACTCAAATGAGCCTAAATATTACATGCTTTCAAAGAATATACATTGCAAAAATTGCAAAGGGAGCCATCGCTGGCTTAAAACCAGTAAACAAACTTGCCAATTTTCCCCTACTTAGAAGAAAACCTGTAACTTCAGAATCTCTTCAGAGCTCAAAAGGGAATCTATTAAGAAACCCCAAATTTGTGTCAGCACACTCACAATTGTTCCAGTAYCTGAAGCTCTGAATGACAAAGTCATGAAAGTCTTTTTTGGATAATAATGTAAAGCCAAATGAATGCAATAATTCCTTTCTTTTTACATAACACATGGAGGTGTCTGCAGAAAGAGCATAGTGCTGCATGAAGCTTCTTTGAAAACACTGTGTCTTTTCATTATAAAATGGTACTTCTGTAAAGTAATGCTCTAACTTTGTACAGCTTAATAATAGCTTGTATGTATTATTAAGCCACAAAATGTTCATCCAGTGTTTTGGCTTTAAATTTAATGTAATTGAGGTTTATTAATAAAGAGTTGTGTTGACCAGAATGCTGGCTAAAATGAACTTAAATAAATTTAATGACAAACACTGCTGAGGGAGCCTGATAAACAGGATTTATGGTATTTTCCTGTAGAAAGAATTTACTTTCTCCAATTATTCCCTAAAACTGAATCAATCACTTCATTTGATATGGTATCTCCATATCAACTTTAAAAGAAGGTGCTAATCAGCCCAATTATAAATAGATGAGACCTATTTAGGAGCCTTTGCTGGTCTAGAGGATAAGAATTCTGGACCACAGGCTGCAAAACTTCTTTAGGGATCCAGCCCTATGCTAAAATATATATTTCTCACTGGTCTTACCTTTCCTTTAAATTAAAAATTTATATTCTCATAACACTTCCTTTCACCATATTGCTTATTTAGCCTTTAGGTGCATATCTGCTCACGTCAGCRTGAGAGATCTGACAGGATCCTAATGGTCACATCATAAAAACTCAGAATTTGAATCCCTGTCTTTAAATGGGTTGATGGCTGTCATGGTGAATGATGTTTCTTTTTTCAGTGCTCTCAATGTTACCTGCACTGCAAATACGTACCATCTCACTATGAGGTATGTAAATTTCTTTCTTATACCATTGGTTTGTGTGTGTTCAGTGATAACCCTGTCTTCTGACGAGTCTATTGTCTTGTCTCTCTGCAAAATAATCAAATAATCTTACTCCCTGCTAATGGTCAGTTCTGACTGCAGCATAAAATTTGTTTCCACAATATCAATCCTTGTTAAAGACAGATGCCTTGTATCATAGAAGCACAAGAGCCTTTTATTTCTCAAAGATTTTCTCATACGCTAAGTTAAATTTTATCTTTAGTATGTGGTGTGTAAGCAGAAAACTTTCATGTTTTTCATCTCTGAAAGAATTAAATTAGCTGTTTAAGAAATGATGCATGATSCACATTAAAACACAAATGAAAATAATTAGCTGGAGATAACATTAATGAAACACTACAGTGGTTAGTCCTAGGAATTAAAGTTTTCCTTATTTGAACAGATAAGATGGACTCAAAACAATAGCCTGGAAACAGATTATTTGCATTTAGATGCAGATGATACTGATATTGCAAGGACATCACAATTATCATGAATAAAAAGGAAAAATAAATAAGAACTGAGAATTAAAATGCCACAACTGATTAAAAGTAAACATTATTAATGATGATAATTATAGGGCTACTTAAGAGAAGAGGAAACAGAAAGGAAGAAACTAATTACAGAGAAAATAAGGCACATATTGACCAAGAGTACTGCGTCGTTATTAGTGAATGTTTTTATTGCACTAMCAAAATATCCATAAAGAGGTGAAGTGAATAAAAAAAAAATTCCAGCTTCCAAAGCCAAAATAATAGAAATTGCTATTTCAGTGTATAAGATCTTACCTGTTTCCTGCACCTTAGAGCTTGGTGTCATAGCTAAATTCAGTAATTATACAGTACTCCAGCAGTAATTCACAAAATAATATTGCAGTGGCCACCAGGCAGTAATAAGCCTGGCTGACTATCCCACAGAACCTTTAAAAGATGGGATTTTGCTAGGTGAGCGTATTTTAACAAAATGACAAATTTCAACTAGTACTATTTCTCTTAAGATTTTTTTCCTAGCCTTTTTCTATGTGGTAAAATAGAAGGATGTGGTAGCCAGGGGATAGCTACACAAATGTGTACATTGGTGAAGTCACCGAATGACAAATTAATTCAGTTGATGCTCTTTCCTGGGAGTCACATTTTGTTACAAATTGCTATGACCATTGTAACATTTGCAGAAAATACTAAAGAAGAAAATTATGAAGTATCATTTAGTAAACTGAAAATAATGACACCTTTTTGTTTCAACAGAGTGATGGATCATGCTTTGTTGGGCAATCTACAGGTTGTCCAGGACACAGTACACAGTCACTTCTACTGCTGCAGGAAGAAAGAAAAGKTGCAAGGTAATAAAGAAATGGTTCCATGAAGCAGATTCTGACCAAGTTCTGATAGTGAAAGTTAGGATTGAACTCACTATTAATATGCAGAATATATATTCTGGCCTTGAAACAGCAAACAAAAAGCCCCAGCCTTGTATGGCAAAGTGCACATGGTTTCCCAGTGATGTAACAGCAGCAAAATTAATAAAACCTGAAGCTAAGGGTGTACCAGGAGCTTTTATGGTGTCCTCTACTGACTGTGTGTATGCCAGTCTTCTGGATTCACGTTTTTGGAACAGTCACCATTTCTAACAAATTAAGATTCTTGTGGTTTTGACTATCTGATTTCAATCAAAACATCTGACTCAGAGCCAAATCATGGTATTTCTGAAAGTGATTGTGGGCCAAGTGATCTTCAGGARGCCCAGACACAGTACATGCAGTTAAAACAAATAAGGAGCACCTTTTTATCTCCCATCTGTCACATTAATTAAAGAATTATAGTGGCCCTGAACCTCCATTAGTACTATTCTAAACATAATAAGTGAATCACTCACTCTTTAAAAAACAGCCAAAGAGGAAACAGCATTTTATTCTTAGTCTGGTCATAAAAGAATAAAATCCAGTGAATTAATCTCTTGTAAGTCATGGGTCTATTAGATAATTCAAATGACAGGTATCTTATATTTTTCTCATTTAAATACRGAGAAAGAAGAAATGTGGAGTAACTCACAAGAACAAAAAAGAAGTGTTTTTTTCCCCTACATTTGGGGAAACCATATTTATTACTAGAGAAGTGGATTGTCTGTACCAGAATTTGAACAAGTGATAACCATGGCTAGATGCAGAGATCCAAAAACTGAATAAATATGAGGAGGTTACACATTTAGGCATGTAGTGAATCATCTACAATGTCCTTAAACCAACAATTAGTTTTCAATGGAATTATTCAGCATTTAGAACCTGTTAAAAAAAAAAAACAAAAAAAAAAACAACAACACATATTTCAGCTAAAATAACTTCTAAATAACTGAACAGATCCAAGACTTGGATTGACATGGTTGTACAGTAAGTTGAACTACATTCAGATTCTTTACATTGCTTTATTTTTTGCATAACATTCAAACTAAAAAGCATTAATTTTAACAATACCATTAAAATTCAGTGTCACTGATTATAATTCACTGTACTAGTAATTTTATTTTAACTATGTGATTAGGATTTCCTGTTGTTTTTTCCCCCTGATTACAATCTTTCTTTGTTTAAATACAGCACACATTTATGTCTCTAATATCTTCCAGAACTGCACTAAAAAACTCCACACCAGAGACAGCAAAAAATGCATAAATGAATGATGCTTAGACTTGCAAATCAAGAGAAAGYTGGTATCACCCTCAACAACAGCACATTCTGTCAACTCATCTGAAGCTGCCAATATCATCACATTTACGACAGAGATAAAATTACGGCTGGAAGATTCCCACAGTCCTGCCAGATTCCTCAAGGGTATTAGCACTTGTCTGATTGCAGTACACAACAAAGACATTGTTAAAATATCAGGGCATCAATCAGGAGGAATCTGGAGACTTTGAAGTTCAAAAAAATAAAACAACAGTGTGGGAAAAAGAAGCAGCTACAACAGTTAGGTGCAGTTACGTTTGTCAGGTTTAGTTAAATGACACACTGTCTGACATGGATTTTATTCCTAATTTGTCGGTACACAGATTTAGAAATTACTTTTCTTTTAAAAAGAAATTCATTAATATCAATAGTTATTTGAAAGTACATTAGCACAAGGAAGAAACTCACAAAATAGAAGGGAACATTAATCATCATTAACCATGAGTCCGAGGC
Source organism: Malurus melanocephalus (assembly GCF_030028575.1). Taxonomy (NCBI): domain Eukaryota; kingdom Metazoa; phylum Chordata; class Aves; order Passeriformes; family Maluridae; genus Malurus; species Malurus melanocephalus. The sequence continues at coordinate 2,870,913 of NW_026623263.1, forward strand.
TTCTAATTAGAGGAGTGCAGAGCCTGAGACTGCACTTCCTTAACACTGTTGCCAGTGCTCCTTCCTCCTAGCAGCTAATTTCAAAACGTTGTGCAGAAAGTCTGAGGTGTGGGATTTTTGAAGAGGGTGTTGAAAATGTCAATGCACCCTCTTTTAAATCCCTCTCTGCTTTGTAGGCAATGCATAAACTTCAGCTGTACCCAGTTCACTAAGAGTGACAATGAAAAATACCCACATCATATCCTAGGAGCACAAAGTCATTGTGCTGGAATTTACTGCTGCAACATCCTTACAGTAAGAATATAGAAATGCACAAGTTTTTATTTTTCTAATTTGCATTAATAGTTTCTGTCACTGGGTATGGATCCAAGCTAAAAGTCATATAACAGAGGTGTCAGCTACAGGAATTTACTCARACTACAGGTGTAGAATTCACCAGAACCTTGCTATTATTTACCCAGAAATTTGGACGAGCTGCAAGAGTGGACTTCTCAGAATTTTTTCTGAAAGCCCAGCAAATATCACAGTTTTAGGAAATATTCAAAAAGATATACATCTCTTYAAAATCACCTCTAATAATTTAGTCGCAGAAGTGGCTAAGGAAGTTCAATATATGCAGATAAAGTGCAGCACATATATTGAAAGCACAGACAAAAGCAMCCAGAGATTTTCTAACTGCTCTCCTTACTACATTTTTTACTACAACAAACAAGTCTTACAGAAGTTTACACAATTCCGACTGAGTTTGCAGTTTGTATCATGCTTGCAAAAAATTTGATTTTTTTCAAATAGCACTGAGGTCTTCCAATGAAGTCAGAAGGCATGCTGACACCAGCATGAACTTGAAAAAATCCTTAATTCCTTAATGAGAACAAGCAGCTGAAGCAACTAGATAACTTTCTTAGTCCAGAGCCCACAGACTCTGCAATTAATATCGTAAAAATACATATCCATCACTGAAAGATAAATAAACAAAGAAGATAGCAACAAGTAAAACTGTGTGTCAAGATGTTTGTTCTATCAAGTGTCTTACAACCATGTTCTGCAACTGAGGCAGCCATGGTCATTGGATGAGCAGACTCATACACTGTTAGGACAGAAGTGTGCTTGAACAGACATGCTGTGCTTACAGAAAAATTGTGTTTTAAAACTGTACAGCTGCCCTTAACCTTAACCATACCATCGGCAGAGAAATAACGAGTCTGTCAGAAAGAAATTACAGACTGACCTAGAGTTGAGTTACTCAGTCTGAGCATGAAAAGATCCAATTGTTACCACTGCACACACAAGCAGAAGCATGTAATCGCCACATGCTTGCTAGAGACCAGTCATTAAAAAATAGAAAAAAGGGACTAATATCTTTGTAATCACTGCATTTTTATTGGTATGAACTAGTGTATCTCCRTTGGCTACAGTTGAGCTGTATCAGCCTCTTAATGTGAAGATCTTGGCTCTTCTATGACTTTTTATTCCTCATGAGTTTGGAACAATAGAGCTGAAATCAGAGAAATGCAAAAACATGAATTCTCAGTGAAACGTGCATAACTAGACAATGTGATGAGAGCAGGAACTGACAAGAGAAAGGCCAGGTCATTAAGCTTTCAGTTTGTACATGCCAACAAATCATTAAATGTGCGTGAGGATTTACAAATACTACACGATTTGAAAATCTGTTCTGCCTTTAATTTTTTGGTTTACTGCCTTTGAGAGGAGAGGAATGAAGAGTGTCAGATTACAAAGTGGAATTCCTACTGCTGACCAGAAAACATTGGATTTCCTTGTTCAGACCCTAAGGGAAAGAACAGTAGCCACTGTTACGGCTCTTTGGAACTCAATTTCTAAGCAGTAATGTAAAGTTAAATATGRGCCCATTCAAAAAGAACAGAAACCTACCAGATTTACTGGGTTCTCTGTCTCTGTGGGCTTTATTATGGGTCTACCAAAAGAAAATTCCATCTTAAACACATTTCTTTCTTGGGTTTTTAGCTAAGTTTTTTCTTTATTAAAAGAACTTTTCATTTCCAAGTTTTTGAGCAGAAGGATGAGAAAATAGAGATCATAATATTTTCAATGCAAGTAAATTTTATTAATGATAAAGGTCTAGAATTATTTTATTAATTATAAAGGTCCTTAAATCTGTTCTGCAGGTTTGTTTGGAGACTGAAGCTCAATGAATAAATGTACATTTGCTAACTTTTTCTGGAGTCATATCTAGATTACATTTGTTTCGAAGAAAAACACACAATGAAAAAAAAACTAAAGTTACATTAAGCAAGAATAGAATGCTTGCAATAGGCATAGATTTAATAACTGAGAGTTATTAGCTGAGAGATTTTCTCCTCTTCAAGCAGTGATATAAACTAACAGTCATCCTCTTACCCCATTTTCATACTACTACTACATGATTCCACTACAAATAGAGCTTAATTGGTGAACAATAATCAAAGAGTTCTCCCTGAACTAAAACGGTGATTCCGTTTGTGATATATGACAAACAGGAGTATTTAATTCTGTCCTACAGCTTTACTGGGGCAGCTTATAAAACAATCTGGAGCCATGACTGCACTCGGGCTGAGCGGCCAACACCCCAAACGTTTCCCAAGCACAGCCCTATCTGTATTTCCCGCAACACCCCGAACTTTCCATCCTTTCACATGGGCAACTAAGACATGCGGATGTTAATTAATCATTAATTAATTATGAATCTTCTGAGTGCAGGTCATGGGCAAAGATCTTTCATGATCACTGCATTCACTCGAAGCTATGGCCTTGAGTGGAGTTATTCTGCATTTCACTCTGACAACACAGAGATCAATAATCAGTATTCAGCTCCTCAACAGCACTGGAAGCAAACAATGCTCCAAGTGCAAGCAGTGTGTGCATTTGAGGCTGGGAGTTATGGACCTAAGCAATGCCACATCTCTGCTGCATCTAGAATTTTGATGATTATCAGAGTATTATAGTCACTTATTACCTGGAAAATATTTAGGATGAAATCAAGTGTTCTTTAATAATATCTTGTATTCTCATGCACATCAGCAATACACTTATGAAAAGCATGAGGAAAATAAACTAAATAAAAACAGCATTTGCATTTAAAGAGAGATCATTACGTTATTTGAACATGTCATCAACTAAATGTCATTAAAATGTTAAATAAAAAGATGGCTAATGGCTGCTGTTAAAAAGYGTGCTATTGCTTGCAGCTTATGATGCTTACACTGCTGTAGGCCCTGAAAAAGCCCTGAAAAGAGTAGTTTTTACACAACGTTGTGATAGCACGGTCTCAGCATCCTCCCTGTTTCTGAAAAAATAGATACAAAGTAATTTAATATTGGTATTTAGAATCAAAGACCCAAAATCTAAAATTTAGAAGTACAACAAACTTAAACAATGTAGAAGCTTGCTTTGTTTGGATTTGGGATTTGGATTAGGTCCACACACATAATATATATTTTATATTATATTATTATATATCTATTATTTATATTATTAAGTTAAATATAAAATGAATAATTTACTGCATGGTACAAAAATCCTCAATGACATTTGTGGGTTAATAATGACACTTGCCTCTTAACACTACAGTTAGTCTTTATGGCCATAAACATGAATTCTTGCAATTGCATTTAATGTTATAAATAGAATAAAAATTTGCATAGAAACCTCTTACTTTTGTCAGAAAATTCTCTCCATATTATAGTGTTGGAATAATAGTTTTTTAAAAATTGCTTTAAAATTTTTTTTCCATATACCATGGCCTTTTCTTTATTACAAAGTAAATACAGAAAAAGTTGGATTCTAAAAACTTCTCCACATAAAGCAATGCACACTAAGTTCTTGTGTATTGTGGGCAGAAATAATTACCAAAAATTTGTGTTGTTAACAAGCAATTATAACCCAAAGGAATTTCAGACATCTTATACCTGCTGCCTCTAAGAGGCAATCTCTCAATCATTCACATTCCTAAATGTTTCTTCACAGTGGGCTACTTTCTAGGGCAAATATAAACAGAAATGCAATTGTTCTACTCTATTCCCTCCTACGTTTTTCAAAATCCAGCTGGGGTATTTTCATAAGTCTCCTTTGATATTATAAATATGTCTATTTTTTACTCAGTCAAAGGGTATGCCATTTCAGCTGTTCTGGATTTTTTTTTTTTCCTAAAGCTGAATTTATGGCAAAAGAAAACTGTCAGTAAATTCCTAGCCAGGCTTCTCCACTATATTAGTTTTGGAGCTTTAGCTAGAAGCAGAGCAATGGCAATGTGTATGTTACTCTTATCCAGTTGTTTAATATACCATGACCATGCTCTCTTCATTGTAAAGTCAAAACATAACTGAAAAGGCAGGAGAATGACTTTGTTTCTACAACATGTCACTGCTGGGGCTGCAGGGTATGACCAGACCAGACTAATAGCCACTTTGGGATTATTTCAGACAGTGCTTTATCCATCAAGTATGACTTGTAAAACAGAATATTTGAAAACAAAGCAAAAGGAACAAGAATTAAAGTGAAAATTCAGAACATCTATAGGGCCCACCTACAGGGCAGCAGTGCTTTCATGGTTCTTGGGCTGGCAGTTACAATGTTCACAGCCCTTTAAAAAAAGGCTCCTCTTACCACATACACAAGGGAAGAAGGGAAAAAATTATGATCCTCCAGGAATTGACTATTTTCCTGGATAACCGCACACTGATAAGCAATACTAAGAAAACAGTTTGGAATCACAGAATTACCCTGACTATAATCTAAAAAATAGATTAAAAGACCTCAAACTATTTGTTACTGTGAATTAAGCACAGTCAAGCTGAAACGGAGAAAATGTTTGCTAGAAGTCCACCCTCTGACTCAGTGCTCCCAACACTCATCTTTTCATCGTCCAGACAGACTCATTAAATGTTTTTTCCCAGTGAAGCAGGATAAATGTGAAGGGTAAACTTAAGGGCTCAGATGTCCTTGAATAAGCCATTTCTGAGCTTTCTATGCAATAAAAATCAATGACTCCTACTTCATGAGTATGCTTGGAGAATGTACACAATCAAGAAAGGCTTCAACATCCCCAGTTAATAGGGCCATCGAGTGATGTTTCTGGCAGATTTGCAGGCCCCATGAAATGATTTGGGCAGGCCACAGATGTCCTGATCAAAGTTTTCCATTCATTACCATGGGCTCTATGCCCAAAATTACTCAATAAGCATTGCTGAATACCAAACACAGCTTACTTTGTTTGTACGTGTATTCACTGTGTTCTGACTCCTTGTTTGCTTGAAGAAATAGCAAGAATGCATAGCAGAAAATAAAGACAGAGCTCTTTTATTTTTATCACTGTCCTGAATGCCAGAATCTGGCAGCCCAGAGCTGTGGCTTTGGTGCAGTACCTTGTTGTGGCTTTTGAAGATTCGTCCAAATAAACACTGCATTCCTTAGATCCAAATCTAGCTATTCTGACTATACTTTTTTTTCTAACTATAGCCCTGCAGAAAAAATATAACTGCCTTTATTGCTGTTGAGTTTAGCCAGGTTTAGGGGACCAATATCCGGTAACTGCTTTGATGATGGCAGCCGGTAGTCACTTTTTGAAATTTGGCAGGAGATATATTGCCAACCTTTCCAGTATCTCTCCACTCCACCCCGCAAAAACAACACTCTCATTAGGGAACACTAACACAGCAAGAAGTACTGCATCATCCTCTTTGCCTCTGGTAGCCACAGTATGCAATTATCACAAGGGCCGTCACTGATCCCGTCCAAGGTTGGATGGCTGACTCATTCTGACTGCTCTGTGCCAAAAAAAGTTTTTACTATCCCTTGCAGCAGTTCTGCTCGATGTAGATGAGCTCATACATGAATTGTATGGCACTGGAAGAAGACTGGAGAGCACTGCATTCAGAACAAGCAGAGACCCCAGGGAATTCTTCACACGGTATATTCAACCAGGATCTTCCCACATAACATCCAGCTTGAAATACAATTGAGTCCACTGCCTGCAGCTGACAAAGACAGTAAGCTGAAAGAGTTAAAATATTCAGCTGGAAACCTGCTGGCAAAAAAAATTACTTAACCTCCTCAAACTTAGAATTGGCTGGGTTTTTTCCCCTTCTCTTAGCAAAAGCACTACTTCCCCATTACAAACCTCAGCTTATTTATAGCTAGAGAGACATGAAACCTTTGGGTCTACTCAGGGTGGGGCTCCAAAGGGGCTGCCAAGAGAAGGGCTGGGCTGCAGAAATGATCCTCTGACCCCTCCATCATGCCAGAGCTAAGGTTAATGTTATGAGCGAGACACAGCCTCAGGGTCTACCAAGAGTGGGGCCTCTGGTGGGCTGCCAAAGGAAAAGGTAGACAGGAAAACAAATTCTCCCTTAATAACTGCTACATCTTGGAAATGGTTTGGTGTTCCTACATTCAGGACAGCCCTAACTTATGGTCAGATTCTGATCCCCTGGTAATGCTTGACATCATGTGTTTCTAATTGTCAAGTAATCTTTCATTTCGACTTTGTGTATTTTGTGCCTATTTGTCATTTGCGTGTCCCCGGCCCTAGGATTACAAACAGGGCTACACATACGGACCACATGTCCTTGTGTCCAAGGACACAAACTCCATCACATATGCCCTGGCAGTGGCTCTGTCACCATCACCCGCTCCATCGGGACTCTGCAGTAAGTCTGCAATAGAGTGGCACAGGTTTAAAGGGATTCTCTATGTAACTTCATGCTCCTTTACTGTTTCTTAAAGAAAGCATGGAACAATTTTGGGAATATTGCTAGTAGTCTTACTACCATTAAACCCCTTTGTCAAACGCTAAGATGAGAGGCAAATACACAGAGGCCAACAGGGACTGGTAGTGGAGCTTCAAATTCACACAGACCACAAGCGTTTAAACTCTGGGTTCCTCTGTTCAGGGATTCCAAAGAGGATTAAACTCAGATCTTTATCCAAGACTTACTCATCAACCTTAGGAAAGCTGGACAAATTATTTTCAGGCTAAATACAGGGCCTTTGACTCAAGAACAGATCCAGATCTTCCATTTTGCTCATAAAATCACCCCCTCCTTGCCTATGTTCAACCTTTTTACAAGTAAGCAATGTAAAATGAGTAGCCAGTGTCAGCATTCTTCCTCAACTCGGTCAGATTTCTGCAGCTTAAATAATTTCTAAAGAGCAAAGATTCGAACTTTTGAATTCATAAAGCTCAGATGTTTGCTAGATTAAGAATGAATCTTAAATTGGAAAGGGATGAAATGAAGTTTTATTCAGAGAGTTCAAAATACTTGTGTTTTTGAATGTTACTCAAGTAACCACAAAACACATAAAGAATTCTCTATTTCCCAACTCGACACAACTGAACAGTATACAACTCTTGGCCAATGCCAATCTAAATGTGTCAGCCAGATGTTTTTTCCCGAATCCAGTTTAACTAAAATGTTTATAAAGGACCACCCATGGAAAATAATTAGAAAATAAAAAATAAAATAAATAACTATGTTTATTGTAGCTGAGAAAATAATGAATCTTTRGATTTTAAAATATGAGAGGAAATAGAGAACAAATTGAATATCTATGAGAGACAATGGTACATCATAGTCTTTTCCTAGTAAATTAATTATACAAATTAGAATATCAGCAAGCAATTAAAATGCAGATTGCAGGACATAGAGGAAAGGGAACAAATAAAAGCTCTGCTTACTTCTGAAATTAAAATTAGAGGGCTTTTTATCTTTTCCAACTTGAGCCAAGGAGCTGATGTTGATGGGAGATTCAAACCCATTAATTGTTTGAGTTTTTACAACTTAGCGGATGTTTTTTTGTTTTCCATGAAACTAGGTATCAGCATTAAAAAAAAAAAAAAAAAAAAAAAAAAATAAAAAAAATATTTCCCAGTTGTAAGAGAATATAAATGTGGAGATCCTTAGAGACTCATTTGTTCTGTATAGAAATAAAAGGTCAAAAAAAAAAAAAAAAAAAAAAAAAAAGATAAAAATACAATTAACAGAAATTTCCACTTCTGTGGGTAAGACAACATCTTTCCTCATGTAATATGAGTGCTGAATGCTGAAGGACACACAGGAATGTAGAGGAGAAATTGCCCCCAGCCCCAAGTCCAGTCCCTTGTTATTGTGGCAACCAAATCTTGTAATGCCTACTATAAACTAAAATGTTATATGTGATATTGACTGAGAACAGTTAGCTTTATAATCTTGTATAGGTACACATGGCTCTAAATAAATTTGCACTACCAAAAAAGAGTGAGAATAACATGAATTCCTCAGATCTACTTCCCTTACATACTGGGGAATCACTGTCAACGTCTCTACTTGCATGTGATTGCACAAATAAACTACACCAACACATTCTGAATGAATGAGAAATGATGGAACTTCTGCTCCTTGGATGATTCATGTCAAAAAAACATTTAAAGGAAAACATGTATCATTATGACACATACAAAAATAGTAAATCTAAAGGTTGCAAAAGGTAATTTAACACCCTACCCTTTCAGAATTCCATACTCCAAACCATGTTACTAACTGTCTGCTACAATTAGAATATGGAACTTATAGTTGTACTGAGCAGGGAAGTGATAAACTAACATAGATCAGTATAAAATAAACTGACTTCAACTGTTGGAAAAGAGAACTGCAAAAAAGGTTTTTCTGGAGCTACTGGAAGGAAAATGCAAGCTTTGTCAGTGTGGTGCAATAGGTTGTAAAAAGATTTTCTTTCTTACATTTTCCCTCCCTTGATGTGGTCAGCAAAAAACAGAGCCTGGGCCTCAGTTATTATAAAGAATCTTCAAAAGTTCAAATGTGAAATGCTGCTGTGCTCTGAWGCCAAGATTGTCATGGTCTGATTTGATCTCCCTAATTTACAGGACAACATAGTCTGTAAATTATTTTATGAGCTCATTAAAAAAGGAAACCAACACATCAAACAAAGGTTCAATCCCCTTCATACAAACTAGACTAACATGGGAATTCACTAATTCACTCCTTAATTAATGAGGCCTTTAACTCACAAGTTGTCCAAGTCATAACTTAATAGTTATAAGCAAAATACTCCCAGCGCTGCTGACGAGAGTGCTCATCCCAGCACCTCTGTCACAGTGCAGGCCTCCCATGTATCCCACCRGGAAGCAGGCAAACCTCAGCAGACTGGCTGATGCTGGATATGCTTCAGAGGTGTTTCGGGCAAGCCATCATATTTACACTTTCCAGCTGAGAAGTTTGATTGTGGAAATCTGCATGATTTCTGTCAGTGAGAGGATTCTGAAGGACCCGACAAACCCAGCAGGAAGGAGTGCGGGGGCAGCAGACAAGCAATGGCTTCGTACTCACCTGAGCCCCTCCTGCAGGCTCCCTGTGTGCTGCTTTCACTTGGATCTCATGGAACTGATCCCAACACACATCAGGCTTTGTGTGAGCTGTGTGTTAGCTAAAATCTGAGCAGGAATTCAGTGAAGAACGAAGAAACGACATGACAGAAAGAAGAGCTTAAATGGCTTAAATGTGTTTCATGAATTGAAGGAGACATGATCAGGTACCAGTTTGGAGAACACTTCTAAAGAACATATAATACCCTTAATTAAGTATTTAAATATATTAATTAATATGTAAGTTGCTAACCGTAGTATAGTAGGAGCTTCTGTCACAGCAGACAGTGTTTTACCAATGAAAATGCAAATTACCTGCAGGCAGGTAGCAGACAGATGATTCTTCACACAATGTCTAGATAAGCTGTGGAAACTCATGATTGTGCAAACACCAACGGTTCAGAAAATGTTGTAAGGCTGAGCACTATGCCCAATGGGTCTCAATGGAAAGGTTGTGCAGCCCAACAGAAAAGAAAACTCATCTTTGAGGCTCTGAAYAATTGTTTAGAAGGTGAGGAACAATCTGAAGAGCTTGCCCAGGTCATATCCTGCTGCAACCATTCGCTTTCAGTCACTGATGGATGAATGGAGAAAGAAATTGAAACTTGGTCTGAAACAGGATTCCAGAGAAATATAACCAATTAAACCATAGAGAATATATATTGTCTGTTCTCTACAGAGAATTACTTTCTCCCAAACTACTTTTCTTCTTTCCTTGTCTTCAAGGCTGAAGAATGAAATAGAAAGAATGGAATAGAATAGATAAAAATACTCACATAAAGGAGCAGAAGTGACAAAGGAGTGAGAGAGAGAAACATGAAGTTCTTTGGGAGAAAGATGAAAAGCTGAGCAGGCCTCTGGAGAGCTTTAGTTTCACTTCTGCTTATAGAAAAAAAAATCAAAAGTAGAAAAGACAAGCATTTACAATCAGATTTAAGACAACGAAGTGGAGAATCAGCTGTATCAGAAAGCATACACATCTTCAGTTTTCTCGTGTTTAATCTTTTCTTCAGACTTTATCTTCCTACTACTTTGTTTTTAAAAAAATGCAGAAATTTTGTCAGGCCTTTCTCTTCATTAATCTGTTTGCTAACCATTAACACAAGTCTCCCAAGAGAAAACTGGTAAGTTGTGCAAAATTTTAGTGCAATTTATATGAGTTGGTCCTGGAGCCAGGAAAAAGGCAATTAGCTGCCTGCTTTCTGGAGATGATGACAGATTGAGCTCAGCATCCTGAGAACTTAGCCAAGGACACTGAGAAGCAGCACCAGAACTCAGGGTTTGGGACACTAATAGAGCTGGCAGGTGATCTTGCAMAATTTGATGAGTAACTGAGAAATGTTGCTTGGCTTGGTTTCTTCATGGCTCAGAGCCCACTTCAGGATGAAAACACTATGAAAACAAAGAAACAAAATAGGAGAAGAAAGGGTACTTACCAGGCAGGTAATAAAAGTAAGGTTTTGTTCCTCACAGGATCACTGAGTAACTCCTGCAGAAAGGGGCATTTGGAGGTCACCAGTTGTTCCTCACCACCTCTATGAAACCGGATCAACTTCAGATTTGATCCCGTTTCAGGGAAAGAATTGTTAGGGAACCTTCTCCAACCAAACACTGAACATCTCGAGGATTAGGGTTGCCATAGTCTCACATTTCCCATATTTAACTAAACACATGGTGTGATCTTTTTTTCCTTTCCTTATATTGGATTGAATTCCACATGCTCCCTCTGTGCTTTTCATCCTGTGCATCTGTGAGAAGAGTCTGGCTTCCTCTTCTCTGTGCCCTGACATCAGGCAGCTGAAGATAGCAACCTCCCTTTTCTTCACCATTTCTTCATCCTCCCCATCATCATATTCATAGCTCTCCACTGAACTGACTCCTACTGGTCAATACTTTCCCTGTATGAGGAAGCTCAAAATGTGATGCAATGCTTAGTGCTGATAGAGGGGAATTGAGACTTCCCCTAAGTATTGGCTACATTCTTGCTCTTATGGCAAAACATCTGGTAGGTCTTTCTCACCCAGAGAGAAATGCCAACTCTTGCCTAATTATTGTCCGAAAGATGCCTAGATTATTTTTTTCCCCGTAAAAATACTTTCTATCCAGCCATGGTCTAGCATGTACTCCAGAATGCAGCTATTCACCCCAAGTGAAGGACTCTGCAACTGTTGAACTTCATGAAATCTTTATCCACCCATTTCTTTAGCCYGTCAAGGTCCCTCTATCTGACAGCCCTGCACTCCAGTTGATCTTAATTTTCTACTCCAGTTTGATACACTAAGACTGAACAAGAAATAGGATTTTGCTGTATTCTGTGTTCTTTTTTCACTCTTCCCTTTTCTAGATGCACATGTTAAAGGCAAAAATTATTATTATGGCAATATAGATATTAAACAGCTTTCAGCAATATTTCTCTTCTGGACAAACATGAAACCTAAATTCAGTATACTCCACAAGATTGATTCATTTTGGATGTTCCTGCTGCCATTATTCCTTTCAAGGAAATAAATTCCTTTCTGTTTCTTTCAAGGAAGGATGCAATGTTTATCTTCTGCAGTGAAAGCATATTCCAGACAAAGAATATTAAAAAAAATTATATTATTTTACTAAGATTTCACACACAACTTTTGGCAACAAAAGAGTGGGAAAAGAGTGAAATAAGATTCCAGATGTATCAAGAGTAAGAAATAATGAATTATTCAAAGAATAAATGTACAATTAGCAATAGTTCATTAAAGAAAGTACAAAATACATGACTAGGACTCTGAGTCCATAAACCAGACTCTGCTACAGAGGTATTTTTGTAGGATGCAAAGCTGTGCACTACATCCAAGGACCCCAAGCCCCAGTTGCTGCTGGATCACAGCGGGGATCCTCATCAGGGTAGAACACAGGCACTGAATGTTTATGATAATACTGAAGCCGTGAGAGCAGTTTTTCCACCACATGAGGATATTTTTCAGACACATCATATTTCTCTTCAGGATCACGAACAATATCAAACAGCCAAAGTCTCTTTTCTGGTGGGTCAGACGATTGAATCTGTGACTCATTGAACAAAGACGGCGGAGGGAACCAATGACTGCAGCCTGCAGGAACAGGAACAGACCAAGGGTCAGTTCTGAGAGCCAGAGCAGCAGCTTGGAGACAGAGTTTTGATGTAATTGATGACTTCACTAGGTCTCTTGATAAGCCCCTGGGCAGTGACCATTGCTGCATACCTTAACTCTAGCCCTGCAGAGTCTCTCTAGTGCAAGGCTACCTAAATAGGAGCCATATTTATAAAGCTGCACCATTGGGATTCACAATTCCATGTCACATCACTTTGTATCACATAATTTAATGAACTTCCTTCCTGAATTCTATGATCCTCGTGGGTCCCTTCTATATGGGATATTACATAGTTGATGTTTCAGTTTGAGATATTCTGTAAGTTATTTTTTCACTGAAGGAATTTGTAGACAAAGTATTTGGAAAATGAAATAGTACATAGTTTTGCTTTTAGAAGTGTTCATTCTAGATCTTTGCATGTGGTCAAAAACCTAAGAATTTAACAATATTACTAAAAGAGATGAAAATACATTAAACAAAAATAAACTGTGCTTGTGGCAAGTGGGAGATACAGTGTACAAAAAGAAGTTATTTTGTTACCTGGATATCCAGTTAGTAACTTCCATTTTCCATGTCGTATTGCTGCATGMATAGATATATTGAAAAGGGTATCATCCCATTGAGAAGAATTGCTCTGTGGTAAAGGTGTCCTCTTCTCAATGCCAAGACCTTAAACAAACAGTAAACCAAGTTAGGTACATTGCATATTCATGAGGTAATTTTCAGAACTCTGTTGGAAAACAAAGCAGTATCATTCATTTATTTTTATGTACTGGATAAAATTTTGTTGTATGTATGTGCAAAGATCTGTGCTATGATTCAATGGCTGTATTTAACTCTGAACTTGAAGTGCATTTTAAAAAGTTACCAGTGGAAAATGTGACAGCTAAATTCTTAGGTTTTTTGTACACAGATTAACATATGTGCATCTCATATACCTGCACTAAGAATGCTCAAGGATGGAATTGCTAAGTTTGGTCATACAAGCACCTGTGTCTTTTGCCAGRTAGAAATATTGGATTGAAAGATCTCCTGAGTCAATGCTACTGCTGTTAATTCTCTGAGGTCATTACAGGGACCGAGCTCCTGACCCATATCCACAGCAGAGAGCTGTCTCTCTGTGCTGAGCTGGCTCTGCTCATGAAGATCATCATCTGACCAACAACCTTCTTCTGGGGCATTTCTTCATTGTCTTTGGAGGAGCTCTGTGTGATGTCAGCCATTTTCAGCTACAACAGAAAACTGAAATGGCAACTATGCACACATTCCCTTTCAAAAGGAAACCCCAGGCTCCTTACAGGAAGGACTTTAGGAAAAAAAAAATTGAAATGCTTTGCTCAGGGATGATCAGGAGACCAGTTTGTCATGGAAACCAACAGGGAGGAAGGGAGTCAGACAGATACTCCAAGAGCACTCAAACCAACTTGCATAACAGCTTTCACAAATAAAATAGGGGTTCAAGACATAAAATCTAGAAATTTTATATAAACTGTATCAGCTGATAACAGTTTACCAATGACTACCAGAAGGCAACTTTAGTCAGACCAGAAGAGATATTAGAACATGGAGAGAAACCAATGTTGGTTTTCTAGCTTCTTTCAAGAGATGGTTTTCAATCAGTTCAGGGAATCTGAAGTTCTCATCTGACAGATTTTTGGATGAGAATCCATGAGAAGTACAATGCTTATGTAACAGCCAATAGGAAGCAGAACTAGATATTTCTAAAAAGAGTAAATTCTGCACAACACAGTGAGGGAAATACACATCCAATGGAAAGAAAGCCATAAAGCTGGGAGAAGAAATGCTAGGACACAACTASTCTATTTTTTCATGAAGGACTTTCAAAGTTTCTATTTTCTTACTGGACTTTTCTTACTGGACTTACACTTTGAGTTGGTTTTTCCTTATTAAACAGATTTGTGCAAACTCAAGTTCCCTGCCTTCATCAGACATGTGAAATGTTCCCAGATTAACAGGGCTACAAAAGGAGGTAAAGGTTTGGAGTGTGCACACACAGATTGGGGAGGACTCAGTCCTTTTGGATCAGGAAGCACTGAAGCTGACCTAAAAGAAAAAATAAACCTCAAACCCCTATAAAAATGAGGGAAAATAAGTAAATAATCCCAGCAACGTCTGTTCTGGAAGATAAATTCTCACAAGCCATGTGATGCCCATAGAAAATATGAAACAGTTTAAAGATTAATACTGCTTACTTTTCAACATCATTTTGTTACATGTTATTCTGACACATGTTTTGCTGCTCTTCTTTGACTACCTCTCTTTGCAATCTACTTTCTTAAGCCAAAGACATTCAGCAGGTCGAAAAAAAGAATCATGCATTTGAACCTTATGCATCAAAACTACAATATCAAGGCTTGGTCTAAAGATAAAATTATGTAAGTCTGCATTTCTGATTTTAAAGTTCAGCATAAGAATATGCTTCTGATTCCTGAGCTACTTACAGTATGTGAAGCCATAACATTACACAACAGAAGCTATTTAAAATACTTCAAATAAACAGCATGAAAGATTTTGCAAATTATCCTTAGAATGCCATGTAAAAGACTTAAAATAAGATTCAAGAAGATAAAATAGTTTTTTAAAGCTTTGATTTGGTCCAGGTAACAAAACTAGACTCCTAAATGAAGAAATGCTTGTACCAGAGCATGAAGTTGAAGTCATTTGGTGAAGTATTATCTTTTAGCACCATTTCTTGAAGAGAAATGGATAAATTCCCTCATGCTGAGCTGTTATAAACAAAACTCTGTCAGTCATGTTAATTCACCCATTGCAAGCACTTGTTTTTTGCCAAAGAAATGTCCTTCTATTATTCAGGGAAGTGCACTGCTTTCCAGACAGTACAGGTCAACTTTCACCAGATGTACTGGTCATGGAAAACAGAGTGATTCTTGTTTAAATGCTCTCTACGAAGATACTTACAAGACTGTCAGTTCATTACATTATATAGGCACTACATTCAGAACTAAGACAAAAATTTTGCTTGATATAAATTCTCTCCTTCCCATTCTATGACTTGCACTTTAAGCTTGGATATTTCTCCCCCTGTATTTACCCATCTTCCTCCTTCTCTTTAGCCCAGCTGGTAAGTTTCTACCTCTGTCTTCAGCTTTTGCTGGTGCAGGTGAAATGCAACATACCTGGCCTGTCTTCTCCCTTGCCATATGGATTTTACAGGAGTTCCTTTTCCTATTTTGCCAACTGAAGAAATCATATTGGTTCTGCTGCCGTTTCAAGACAAAATGTTCACTCTCATAGCATCTAAGCATTTTTTCTGTATTTGTTTTGTATTGTGGGGGAGTTTTTTATTTCTTTTTTCCATTATGGTTGACAGTAACAACAGTCCCATGGACTAATTCAGCAAAGGACAGATGCCTTTTATGAAGCTCTGTAATCAAGCCTGCCTTCACAGGTCTGCATATCTCCTTTTACACATATATATATGTATAAAATGTAATGCTTTTGCTTGTATAAAGAGGTTAAATATTTTACTTTTTTTTCCCCCATTAGATCAGTGTAGCAGAGGCTAATGAAATACTAAAGCTTTGTTTCTACTGTGAAAGAAAATCCCACAGCCTGTGCCATGAATTTTATTATTGTCAAACAGAAGCCACTGTTTCCTGAAGCCCAGCTTTGGAGCCTCACCAGTTGCTATGTTTCTTTTTTAAGTAGTGTCTTGGGAAATGGTAAAAATGTTATTAGTTAAGAAAGCAGTGGCCTTTCATTCAGATTTATTTTCAAATGTTTAATGCTAAAATKAAATTGTCTAAAAATTTCAGAGTTTTGGTTGGAGTTCTACCTCACCAAGTAGTATTCAAATAGCTTTTATGTCTCTATAGATGAACCTAGGTCCCTCAGAAAATGCTGCCCTTGGTAAGTGATTTTGGAGTCTATAGCATAGTTCAAGAAATCCTTGAATTGACAGCCTGAAAAATGGATCCAATTTTTAAAGGAACTGAGGTGGCCAACTCTCACTGCCTGCAAAAGTAGTTTATTATTTAAATACTTTACAAGTCTGGGCCTTTGCCTCTTATGGAAACTTCAGCTTAGTTCTTTTACTTCTACTTCTACTAGTTTCTATGTGCAAACATATTTCAAATTAGGATGAAAAATCCTATGTCATTTTCAACAGCTAATCTGCACCTTAAAGAAAACTGATTTTTACAAATGCAAATATCATTAACACTGAAAAATCTATGCAAGATGCACAGAAATCATCTGTCAAAATGTTGTCTGCATTTGCTAAAATAATTGTTATTTTGATAATTTGAATATTCTGTAGCATACTCTTCAGAGAGGATGTTGGAATATTTACTACTGTGTAAGTACACACTGACTGTTGACTGGAAAATATCCTGAACTTTTTAAGACAAATGAACAACCTTTCAGTGCATTGTGCTAATGCACAAATTTAAGTACAACAAAAGAGAAATGAACATGGCGGGGAACAAAAGAATATTCTCTGAACTAGCTATTGCTATTCAGGAAAGTGTATCTGATGCTGTAATGAATAGGTAATGACCAGAGGCTGTCCATAAAAGCAATCCCAATACTAAAACTGGCAAAGAATGGGACACTATGCCATCACTGAGGTCCTTCTTGCACCTCACATGGTGTACACTGTGCAGTTTTGGGTACCATGTTAGAAAACAGAAAAGCCATGCAAGATGCAAACACATGAGACAAGGAAAATTAAAGCTACAGAACAACTTCTTTGTGAAGAATGACCAAGTAAATATGATTCTTTGTCCTCAAAAATGGACAACAGACGAGAGAAAGGAAAGAGTTCTAAGATATTGTGTGGCCGTCAGAAACTGAGCAAGGAACAATTGGTCCTTCCTAATAAGGGAACAGAATACATTAAGATGTTATGTATGAAAAATAAACAATAGTATATACTTAATACAAACCAAACTCAAGTGTGTAATTCCTTTATGTGTAATGCTGTGGGTATGAAAATTTACACAGGTTGAGCAATAAAAGGAATCACAGAGTAGAAGAAAAATCCATCAAGAATTTTTATATGCAAAATCACAACCCAAAGATTAGGAGCAGATTGTGGGGGCCACACCAGAGAAGTGTATTTATGTGCTTGCCCGCATATGCTCTGCCCTACACAACTGCTACTCTCAGAACAATGAACTGGACAGGTTTTTGGTGTGGTCCTACACAAGATGTGTTACCAAATTACTTTTAATTCAGGGGAGGCAAATTAAAAAATGTACAAAAGGAAGTGCTATATTGAAGCAGATTTATGCAACTTTTATCATATTAATCCCTGTATGCACTGCACTGAAAGGGTGAAAACTTCCACAGAAACTAAGTATAGAATCAGAGCACCATATCATATCTCAAGTGGGAAAGGACCCATGTGGATCATGGACTCCAACTCTTTGATCCTCAAAGGACTACCCAAAACTTAACCATGAGACTGAAAGTGTCATAGAGATGCTCCATGAGCTCTGACAGGCTCGGAGCTGCGGCTCCCAGGGTAGTCTGTTCCAGTGAAGAACCGTTCCGTGGTGCAGTGTGAATCTCTCCTGACATGGTTTCATTCCACCCCTGTCAGCAGTCACAGAGAAAGGGAATCAGCACCGACCCCTCTGCTTTCCCCCTGTGGGAGGTGAGGGCTGCCCTGAGATCAGCCCTCAGCCTTCCCCAAGCTGAGCAAACCAAGTGATCTCAGGCACTCACCCCAGCCTCGCCCTTGAAGTTTTCTACAACCTTGGTTGCACTCCTATCGGTGTACATATGATTCAGACTCAGGGTTAACTGTGATTTCACAAATCCAAGAACACCATAAGCCATTTCTAGCTACTCTCTAATTTACTTTGAGTGAATTTACTCCTTGTTTAAAGGAGGGGTAGAATAAAGCAATAGCAGCTTTTATTTGCATTAGCAATGACTTCCAACACACAGATCAGTTTGTTCAGGAATTATTTCCTTAGGGCTGCTTTTTTACTTATACCAGAACATAAATCAAGAGGAAAGTAATTGAAATAATGGATTTGCATTGAAATAAAAATCTGACAGCTACATTATTTCCTTCTTTAGTCATACAATTTTAAACTTTAAAAAAGCCCCTACATTTACAGAAATGTTACAAGAAGACAGGTTTTGCCATACTGAAGTGTATCCCAAGAAATAGTTAGTAACAGAAGATTTGACGTAACACAGAGAAGATAAACCAAAACCACGTACTTTGCCTAGCAATCTGTTTTTTCTCTTCACTTTCCAAGCACAAGGAAGATCATAAAAAAATGCTGCAATGTGCTTAGCCCCGTTTTATTCTTCCATGCTTTTCCAAAAAGCTCTCTGACCTCATTCAGTATCCCATGTGTACTCCTGATTTAAAACATAATTGTGTTAGGTGGGTAGCTCTTCCAGAGGAAAAACTATCTTCCTACATGTTTCTGCATACACTTACAGCAGCCTTCTGCTTAACTCATTAGTTCACCAATCCAACCGGGCAATGATTTCTGAAAGTGGAAAACAGGAAGCAAWTTTTTTTCACATTTCTTCCCTGCTGATCAACGTATGCTTGAGAATCAATCATCTGTTCCTTGGCTCACACAATCCTAGTTACCTACCAGAAACTTACTTAAAATGTAAAATTTAAAAATACTAATTTATCTGACCACCACAAAAAATGTCTGGAAATCCATTTATTTTCTGCACAACCCAAAACCTTTTTAAACTCTTCTACTGTTCTGCAAACCAAAACAACTTCCTGATCCTTTGATGCCTGCAATGCTACACAGTAATGGAAGAAAAGAAGCGCTGATCCAGTTTTACTGCATTTTACAGCYTCAGTTGTCTATCAGAAGCTCTCTACTCATCTTCCTGTATGGAGACTATAAATCCAACTTATTTATCTGTCTAAGTCTTATGAAGTTTCCAACAGTTTCACTGATAATCTGTACAATATTTAATATTAAATCAAGAGGAAATACTTGAAAAAAAAGTTTTCCTAATGCAACCAAAATAAAAAATAGCGCAGAAAACAGCAAAATGCCACTGCAACACTTGGTAGGAAGGCTGGAAAATTCAGACTTGTAAGCTTCTTTGCAAATATTTCCTATGATTCACTTCAATCCTTTGCTTTCTACTTTGCAAACAAATAGCTCAAGTACCACGTAACCATTATTTGTAAAAAAATAGTCCACACCCACAATGTGCAAATTCATAAGAAAATAAAAGGTACAGTCTTAATCTGCTTTTTAAAGTAAGATATGTTCTTTAAATTAATCCAAAAGACAGATTTGTGGAAACATTTTAGTACATATAATTAGTTTTAAAAGAGTATACTCGTTTAAACTTTGCTATCTGATTTTTAACCATAAGAAGGTAGAAGATAAATTAAATAAACTGTAAATCCTTAGCTGGGATCTAAAAGAAGGACTGTACATATTCTGTATCAATATTCACGGTATTTTACAGATCAGTTACTCTTCTCATTCCTCTAGCTTTCCTTCTTTCATTCACTGAGACCAACTCTAGCAATTGGCAGAAAAGTAAAGTGCAGCAACATAAATAGACAGTATGTCTAAAAATAAAATACTCTGCCTTCAATGTATGATTAAGATGATGAAAATGATCCATGCTGAGAACAAGTTTTCTTGGCTGGTAAGAGATCAAAGTGCACACAGTTCTCTCTAACATGCCATTTAGCAAGGTCCTGACCACAAAACTTGGAGCATCCAGGATGATGTTGCTTGAAGCATGCTGTATTTCTGTACACTGCGGTCTACAATACTGGCATGTGGCAAGGCAACGCTGGGTACTGAAGAGCAGTTTTGGTGAAAGACAAAGGAATGTTAATTTATTATTTATTTGGGAGACAGAACCCTGACCAAAGAGTAATCTGAACAGTTAAGTGAATATCAGAGTGGCCATGCCTACAATTTTCCAATATCCTACACAGTAACAAAAACATTATTTTATAAGCACCTACATACAATCAGTGTCCCTTAAGGAAGACAAAAGCCAATGAAGCTTCTAGCTTTGCTTCTTCATCTGCAAAACAAGGATGTCAGAAGTTATCTACTTCTTTCAGTATATTTCCCAAAGGACAAAAATGAAAAATTTCAGCATTCTCTATAGTTAAACTTCCATTTCTGATAATATAATGTAGCAATCATATGACAGGGAAAATACAATCACAAAAAGTTCCAAGCTTAATTGCAGCCCGCTTGACAGAAAAGACTGAAAAGTATGTACCAAGAAAAGCCACAAAAGGGTTAATTAAGACTTTAGATGGCTCACACTCTTCCCAGACCAAATTAAAAACACATCTGAAACAARTAGTAAATAGGTACTACACCTGCTTTGCAGGTGTAAAGCACATTCAAGAGCATTCAGCTCAAGCAGGATTATCACCAGCATTTCCTGTGACATATTACAGTGTGTGGACATATTAACCTGGATGTCTAATATAGTTTGAAACCTTGAAGTTTGTAGTGATACTACACAAAGAGATTACCTAAATATTTTCTTAGTAATCAAAATTTTTCTCCGTAGTTCAGTCAATTTTGACTGGCTATGCAACACCCCATATAAGTTATTTGGCTACTCCACTCCAGTACTTTAAAGAAACACAACAGGATCCACATAAAACAAAAATTCCCTTTTGGTACCATGGCCATGTAGGTCAATAAACTAAGCAATGACAGGCGAAGAGGAAAAGATCCTCACATGATAGAAAAGTAGCTAAAAACATAGGAAACAAAACCAATTTTGATTTCACACTGGAGGGGCCACCACCAGATTCCTAAAGGAATTTAATCTCAGACCAATACCATGGAACATATTCCAAATGACCTGGAAAAGGGAACGAACARTGAGATGACAGAATCTGTGAATGATCACCAATTATTTAAAGCTGGCTGTGAAGAATGACAGAAGGCATGTATGACGCTGAGTAAGAGGCATTAAAATAGTCAACGTTTGTAATAGTCAATATTTAAAATAGTTGCAGGTAAAGTGATGCATGTGTGAAAAAGTAATCTGAAATTCATATATACATGAAAAATAATGGCCTTTTTTCATAATCATGAGTGAAACAGTGGAATCATGACAGATTGAGCTGATGCTTTTTCAGAATTTGACAAATAGAGAACTGAGTGCAACTAATTATTAGAAAAGGACTTGTTAACAAAGCAAAAAGCCGCATGCAACTGAAAACTGTAGTTTTGGTCTTCCCATCTCAAAAACAAAACTGGGGAAGTTCAGAAAGCAGTTGCAAGGTTAGGTGGTATGCAATCCCTTGTGAATCAAACTCCTCTGCTAGATGTACACTCTACTTAATTAAATTTGCATTTTCTATGGAACTCCAGGGACCAGGTTGTTTTCACTCCCTCTCATCCTGTGTGACCTTGGCCAAATGCAATCATATAATGAAAACCTAATTGTCTCAAATGACAGGGGACATATCTCTTAAACATGCAGGCCAAATACTCTGAACTTACTACATACACCTCATGAACCATCTCAAGTGAAATCCCATGACCTAGGTGGTTTTCATTATTTTCAGTGTGACTACAGACTCTACCTGACCTAATAAAACAACACCTATGGTGCAGAGTGGAACTACTGCACACCATGTGAGAAAAACTCAAGAGTGAAACACTGAGTAAGACATAAAATCTTTACTTAGAAAAGTCATTGTCGACTAGGAATGGCCAATGGGACCTACCGTCTCTGAACAAAATGGTGTATTTTGTTTGGTTTTTTTTAATCACACTAGAGATGCTTCATAGAAAATCTCCAYATTATTTTATCACTTCATAAAATATTTTAATTGCACCTCAGCTACCAGAATAGCTAGACAACTCTAAGCTGCCAATCCCCTGACATCCTTAACCTCAGGTGATAAAAGAGAGTCCATTTTATCAGTAAGCATATATAAACACAATTGTCACTCAGCACTGCAATGAAGCCCTGCTTGTATGCAGAGACTTTGAGAGGACCACAGCAAGTGCTCATGTTTTCAGACTAGTAATTAGTTTACAGTTGTGAGCTCACTCCCTGTGCTAACAGAGGCTGAAGGTACACATGCAGAGCTACAGGTGTGACAAGAGGCACTCATCTCGGGCTTCTGTCAGACAGGCCCTCTAAGCAAAGCTGCACCACACAGCCAGACAGCAAGAAAATGCTGAGCTGCAGAAACCAGGGCTTGCTGTGAGGCAGAGCTAGTGAATGAACTGGCACTTAACATATGTTCGAAAAAAGATATTGTATTTAAAATAATTCAATATTGTGCACACAGGCTGTCAAGTCACTGAAGACTTTCATTCTTGACAGACAGGTTTTCAACAGGTAGTGTCACTTGGCAAGTCTYAAGGGGATAAATTTGATGTCAAATTCTGCTGAGATTATACTCCTAGAAATTCAAAAAGGTTCCCTTATTTTGTAAAAATGGGTTTTTATTAGAGAAAAGTGAACAACTCCATCTAGGTTGCAGAGTAGAATTCCACTTAATACTTGAACCAAACACTGGGAAAAAAACCCCATGCACACTACTGCCACTAGGACTTAAAATCAACAAACAGTAACCAGTATTATTTTCATAGTAAAGTAATGCATATGCCTCCCTGCCTCTTGTGATCTGATTAGTAGTCTATAAAAACCACAGAGGAGATCCCCAGACAGAAGTCTGAGACTGGTAAACCAAAAACCACTTACATATGAAACCCAAACAGAAAGAGAGTATTTTCTAGTATTTTTGTTATCATKCTAAAATCAACATGGTATTTTAATCATCCAATAAATTGCTATTGTATTCACCGTCCTGTATTATTGTCAGAAAAATGGTAATTGAATCATTCTCTTACTGCTTCCATTTAAACAAAAGCTTCTGTTCATAGCTAAGTTATTTGATGCTATTATCAGGATTTAAATTTTTTATTTACATGTGGCCCAGTAAATAGCGAAAAGAAAATCCAAGCAGTTAAAAAAGTCTCAAGTGATTACTTTCCTAACAATAGACAATGCAAACTCCTTTTAATCATCTTACCCTATTTTTGTACTACAATAGCAGAAGCATAGGTAAAAAAAAAAAAAAAAAATCCACCCAACTTTCTTAAATATTATGAAATTCCACACAAAGATTACCCTCATGACAGCAGTCTTCAGCCTGGTAGAAATATAAAAAAAAAAAAAAAAAAAAATCCACCCAACTTTCTTAAATATTATGAAATTCCACACAAAGATTACCCTCATGACAGCAGTCTTCAGCCTGGTAGAAATATAACCACATGCACACACACAAATSCTGCATGATTGGCAGGCTTCCTGTGCTTCACTAATGCTCAGATGTGGAACAGCGGGAAGTCTGTTAGGGCTTGAAAAAATCTACCCTGAAACAAATGGGAACCTTTCCATTAATTCCAGTGGGCTCTGGTTCAGACTGGTTAAGCATCAGCAGTAACGAATGAGGAATTTACACCCTACCAACTCCTCTTAATCAAACAAATGAAGCTAAATTCCCCWTTTTCCATACAGTTCAGTACACACAATGTGTTTTCCACAAAAGCTTGATATGAAAGGCTTCCCCATTTGCATTTTCAGAAATCACTTCTGGCAACAACACATAAGCTTTAATCAAATCATAGAAAAGTGATTCTGAAATCAAAACAAAAGTGCCAACTCATTATTACCAATTCTCAGAAGAAAGAGTTTAAGAAAATAAGGAGAACGCACAATGCCATGAATTATAACAGAATTGGAGCTTTATGGATGAACAGAATAAAATTAATTCCAGAATAATTTTCCCTGCTCCAAGACTCATGTCACTATGCTCTGAAGTTTTAGAAAATCTAGAAAGTGTTGACTTAAGCATATTTCTCTGCAGCATTGAAACAGCAGAACAAAGGCAGACTTCAGATAGCAGGTACCCAAAGTCTTGATCTTTTATAGGAGCTTGGAGCCACAAAGAGGAACACAAAGTTGAGAAATGAACCATATCTTCACTGCAGTGAAACTCAGGAAGCCACCCAGTAACTTCTTTGTGGCCAGCACTGCTTCCCACAAACATTTTCTGAACTTTCCTCCAACAGCATTTTTCCAACTGTCCAACAGTTTCCTCCCTGAGGAAATTTTCAGGCCACACCAAAGGCATGAACCAACTGAGTTACTCTCATTGTTACAAAGAGTTTTGAACAGTGACCTCCCATCTTTCAGGAGAGAAGTCTCACCAACTCTGTGAAAGTCTGCACTTTACATTTAACATTTTATAATACACACAAACATTTTGAATGACAACACAGAAAATAGGTGATGGGATATCTAGATGGGTTTGGATTATTTTGATTTCCACTAACACCAGTTTTCTACATAAAAGTTTCAGTTTATGTAAGACAGTAAGGGACAAATTACAAATTATTACCATTTGTAATAATCCATCTATCTACAATCTTCTATCCTGTAAATCTTACTTCAATGACATATGTATTCTTCTAGCATTCAAGATCCAAAATATTCTGTAGGCACAGGGTAATTTTCAATTGCAAATGAACTGGCCTGTAGTTTGACTTGCAGACAGCCTACAAATACAGTGAATCCCAGGTCTGTACATTACAGACAAAAAAAAACCAGAATGGTACATGGAAAAAAAATTCCAGATTTCCTTCGGAATTTCCCAGTTTTTAAGTACCTAGATATGAGGAAAACAGAACAGGTTGCAGGAAAGTTTAATGAGGGAACACAAGAACAGAGAAATAGCTTTCAGAATACACCATTTCTAGCAATGGCCACTTCAGCAATTGGAAAATGGTACCGTATACACCGTTCATCTGCACACAGAATAAAAGTAGTATGGATTTATAGACTGTGTCAGAAATGAAAATGGATTTTCATTCTGTTTTAATTTCTTTGCTTTATGTTTTTGATTAACCACCAACATGCTTTAGTCAAACATGATAATTTTTTTCCCTTCTAAATTTCAGGAAATAATACATTGAACATGATTGAAGTTTTTATTATATACCCTAGACTACAGTGGCTATAGTGTTGAGAACAGCGAAAGTACTACATTTTTCATTTCCACTGATTAATATTAAATCAAGTCTCTTACATACACTGAAAATCTGGGCTGTCTCTAATGCAGTAATACAATTTATACAGTCCCAAAAATCTCAAACCACTCCGATGAATCAACTACTCACCTGCAAGAAAAGACCATTTTCAAAGAAGATTTTATTGAGAAATAAAAAAGCTAAAGAACAAAAGTTACAGTTCATATTTTTACAGTATTTTTACACTTGGACCTTATATATCTTCTATTTAAACATAAGGTCTTTTAAAATGCTTTGTGTGTTTGTTAACAGCATGGAAACCCATGGCTGTTCTCCACAGATTTTTAACTCTCTGTTTATTACTTTGTCTCCCCTACAGCTACAGAAGCAGAAAAAGTCTTCAATATAAGCAGATAAAGATTCCACAAGCAAAATTCTCACTTGACCATAAACAGAAAATTTTGCATGGTGTTTCACATGGATATAGTATAAATCTGTTGGTGCTGTACTGTACTGCAAGTTTATTTTTAGCAATTCATACAATGGAAACTTCATAACAAATTACCTTTTGCTAGACTTGATTCTGTGGAGCAGCCTGTCACTTAGTTTTCATCAAGAAATGCAGAAAACAAAGCAAACTCCAGAAAGAGTTTTGAGAATTTCTCCCTATTGCTTTGGCAAATGTCACCTTGGCATGAATACAACTCATATTCCTCCAGCAACTGATTCAGCACTTGAGTACAGCTCTCCTCCAGCACACAGCTCAGTCARCTGAAGTATAATCAGCTCTGGTTAAAAATGCCAATCTCACTGTGACCAGTCTGACACTCTGCAAATTATCTTAAAGGCTTTTACTGATAACTGCTGAACTTTAGCAAATCTCAGTCAGTGAGCTGCAAAAATGAAATTAGAGCATCTCTCACAAAAAATGCAAGAATTGCTTTTAATTTCCGGATTATAATGAATAATGCTATAAATGTATAGACTTCTTTCTTGGGATATATTCTTTCATGGGATATATAATTTGAACCAACTTCATGGTACTGTGTCTGAATTAACCCTTGTTTACATGGGGTAAAATCTCCTACATCTCTCCTAGGAAGAGATGGAAAAATGGGAAGAGATGGTGGAACGGCAGGAAAAAATGTTATGAATATTTATCTTAACATTCACAGTCACCATCATCCACATTAAAGCCAAAATTTAGAGCTTACTGAATGTTCACATCTATTTTAGAATCATCATCAACATAGGGGAAAAGTCAAATATAAAAGCCACAGCAAGTAATTTATACTGTTTTAAGGGAAGTACACGTAAGAATATCTTGTTTGGAACAGACTGTTTTTGCAGTCTATGACTGCAAAATTGATAAAGTCAATTCATTTTTGCTTTTCTGCTCTAGAAAAAAAAGCAGAATTTTCTTTTAAAGCCAGCAAATTTTCCTTCATGTTTACAGTGAATAAAAGACATATTCTACAGTGTTTTCTTAAAGACAGCTCAGGGGTCAGTACCAGCCAGTAGAAAGTCATTCTTCTATTTCACTTATAGAAACTGAAGTTTATATTGGCTTATCCCATTTATAAGGTACATTTCTGAAGTTGAACGAGTATTTGTAGCCCTGATGCCTTAATTAATGCAAGAGCTCATGAAAATATGTCAGAAGAAAGAACAATCTTGTTACAGTCTCTTTGAAATGCAGATGGTTCTGTGAGCTTATAAGGCCTTTGCATATACGTACTTTGTACCGATTCCTGGTTTTTTGAACCATGATGTGTAAAGCAATTATTTCACCTCGACAAGGAAACTCTGGAAATGTCAAGGGCTCTTCCAACTTATACTGTGACAATGAATTACTGAAGAAATAAGGGGTTTTGCTACTTCACTGAGGAAAGACATTTTCTGACCTTTTGCTGCTTTATGGCAATAATGAGTTTTTTACAAAACTCTGAGTCTTTTTCTTATTAAAAGAAA
The DNA here is from genome assembly GCF_030028575.1 of Malurus melanocephalus. Taxonomy (NCBI): domain Eukaryota; kingdom Metazoa; phylum Chordata; class Aves; order Passeriformes; family Maluridae; genus Malurus; species Malurus melanocephalus. The sequence continues at coordinate 2,898,402 of NW_026623263.1, forward strand.
AAACATTTGAGGAACAGCCTTGACCTTAACCTTGGGCGAATGAACAGAATACTGATTTTGAGAAGCATGTGAGCCCTGAGACACTGTAACTTACTGACATCATGTTGACAAGGTGTAGGGCTGTGCTGTACACGAACCCAAGACAGTGARGGTCACCTATCTTAATTCACTTAGTTAAATGCTGTGATCATACAGATCTAGTATTATTCTTTCTAATGGCAGTTTTACCTCAGTAATGTTGGATTTCAAAGGAAAGATTTCTACTAGAATATCATTTTCAGTCTCTTACCTTTCAAAATACATATTCAGCTTAATTTCAACAAGAGCAGACATTTGAAGTATTCACCTTCTTTTTCTGCAATATATAATTTCTTTACAGAAATACCACACCACACAAGCAACTGAGTTTGTGAACAATCCAGAATCACTGTGGGCAGCAAAAAATCCCTGTGCACAACAATTGAGTGAAGCATTTATCCAGGTTACTACATTCTTACACAAATACAGATTAAAAAAAAATTGAAGTTATTCTAAAATAGAGCAAACTTGATATAATAGCTTACAACATTAAATGTAACAATGAGAGACAGCAAAAAGAAATTTGAAACTTTCACTTCTGATGGGAAAATAAGGAAAACAGTAAATAAAATCTTAGCTTTTCCAGTAAATAAATTTTAACTGATTGTAATGGAACTTATGAATTATTAAAGATATGTCATGTTGTGGTGGCCTTATATGTAAAATACCCAAACCTCATCACTGTAAGGCTGCAGTGTTGAAGTAAAGAGAACTGAGCAGCAGCTCTAACAACCTGTGCACAATTAAAAGTTTTTGGGATTATGATTCAGAAATATTTAATTTGAAAAATGTAATCTACCATTTACATCAAGAATTGCATAGAAATATAAAATGCAAGTGTTATGCTAAAATAATTAAAGAATAGAATAAAGCATAAAAGAGCAGTATAGAGGGATTTCTGAATTCCCGTCACGATACTTGCATTACACACTTAATCAAGTGACCTAATGTTTCTAAATGCTCAAAGAGATTATCTGCATCCCAAAGGAAACACAGGGATTAGTATTTATGAGGCTCACCAAACATGCAATCCTCTATTATTGAATACTGCAGGGATGGATGATGGGATATGAGATGCAGATGGGCTAAGAGCCAAGGCAACACAGAACCACAGCCCAAACTTCCTGACAGCAAGAGCTACACCCCAGAAACTCATATGGCTGACAGTCAAAAGAAAAACACCACTTATCTCTGATGTGAATGGCAGCAGAGCTCGCTGGAACAGCAGCCTCCCATTACAGAGTGGAGCTGAGCTCTGCCCAGAGCTGCCAGGTCAGCATGACATGCACTGCGTGAAGTGGCTGAGGGATCCAGAGTCCTGTGCCGGCAACTCGTGCCTTATAAACCTACAGGGGATCACTGCAATTTGTGATTTTCTTCAAATGGGAAGATGACAGAGTCCCGATGTCRGCGTGCATATGTATAATTTTGCACAAAAATGGTAATTTGGAAAAGCAAAGAAAGTGTCTGTGATTTTGTCCTTTCTTGACCATTCTCCCTTTCCAGCTGTCACTATGTAAGCTCTGTCAGATGACCACACTGATCAATTTTCTGCAGTTTTGACACCAGAGTAGATTTTGGGTCTTAAGCCTGTCACAGACATGGAGTGTATTTATTGCATCCACTACCCAGCCAGCACACTCATCTGTGCATCTTCTGCTGCTACTGAGTAACTCCATTATGACAGATTTTTCACCTTTTTTTCTTCTTTTTTTTTTCCCTTCCTTTTTGTTAAGTAATTCTAAACAATTTAGATCATGAGTAAAAGAACTGGGGAAGAAGTAATTTCTGCCCTACAAAGTCTCAGGAATCATCTTTTACCTAGGCAAAATAAGTAAAAAATGGGACTAGAGGAGCCTGGAATGTCTATTTCTAAACCTAGATGAATCATTTTTATTTAGGTATGGATACAATATATAATGCTACAACCATTAAAATGCAATTTTAATATCCACAAATGACACATCAGTTCCAGAATGGAAAAGGCTTCTCTGTTGTCMTATATTGCAATAATGTGTATATTCTGCATATAGCAGATCCAGCCCGTTATAAGCAATCATTTATTTTGGCAATAAATAGTGCAGTATATGAGGTAATGCCTTCTTTCAAATGTCAAGGAGAGCAATGTAAAATTTGATTAATTTTGCTCTAGGCAAATAAAAGTTTGGAGAAAAATCACAAAATGTTTTTACAAGTTCTCTGTCTTGGATGTCTGCCTCTGAATAGATACATCTTCCAAATAAATTGACTACAATTAGTAATCTACAATGTTATTATGCCTTTGAAGTTTTCGTTTATGGTTAAGTCTGGAATCTTAAATGAAGGTAAAAGTTTTTTTCAGCCTAGAGCAAGCCCCACCCAAAACATATTTATTTTGAATATATCTTTCTAATTTTAAGAAATTCAAGTTCACTTTGAAGAAAAAGTGATGCTGCACATGTAGTCTACAAGATTTTGTGAAAGTCACTAAATTCATTAATAAATTTAGCAAGTTGGACTAAAACTAACACAGTGTGTTCTGACAGATTCTGATTAACAGCTCTGAATTAAAGGGTACATTTCCTTTCAGCATGTCATTTAGTTCTGATTCTCAAAATAAAATTGCCTTCTGTGGGATATAAAGTTTCAATACCGCTTCAAGACAGGCCATCTAGCAATGACTGTGGTCAGAAATAAGTTTGGTTTAGCAGTTAGGGGAATTGAGACTTAAATCCAGTTGGGTTTTAATTTAGCTGAATCACCAAAACTTGATGAAATGCCATAAGACTGTTGAAAAGAAAGCAGATCTTTCACAATGGAAGAGATGATGTCACCCGCACAGCTGCCAAACCATCAACAATTTGGCTACTTTTTTATTTTTAAAGACAAAGTCACAAAAATGGGGTGAAACAATTTTGTTTCTTTTCTCTTCAAATGCATGTAAATCAGGTTTTTTACTTATGCAACTTTTAATTTACTTTATGCATTCTATTTATGCTTTCCTAAGCTATACATTACAGAGAAAAATTATACTCTCAACATAATTTTAGCTTTCTGTTTTTCATTTTCTTATTTTACTACTGAATCTTTAAAGCTAAGAGAAAATGTGGATGTTTCAGACCCAAAACTGAAAGACAGTAGGTTTTTCATAGCAAATTTACATAAATGCAAGCTCCCCAATAAACTACAAATCTACACTGAGACCAAGCAATTGAGACATAGATTCATCATTTCTGAAAAAAAATCAACAGTGTGATGAAGAAATAACCAGAAAGACAAAAGGGGTGGGTTTTAGCACGAGAGAGAGAAACAATCACTCTGAGGTGCACAGGTCCGGCTCCATCTGCAGAGCTCACCAGACTGGTTTAGCACGACAAGGTTCAACCAGCAGATGTGGTTTCCCACTCCTTCCCCCTGGGGCTGTGGCTCCAGAGGCAGCCAGACAGCACTTGGAGGGTTATTTCTCCCTCTGCCTCCCCTCTTCCAAACACACACCCTCCTTGCCCCTGCCCTGGGTTGCTGCTGGCATCCATCAGCCCCTCCAATGTGCAGATCCAACCTACATGACAGAGGAAAACCAGGCTAGCAAGTTGGATTGGTCCACAGAGGTATCCAAGCAGTGCCGAAATGAATGCAAAATAGGCATTGGGAGCACATGGCTGGGAATGGGAAGGGGAGAAAGTGAAGCACATCGCCAGCAGAAACCTGTTGGATCACTTTACACTGTGCCATGAAACAGAAACCTGATTTAATTTCAGAGCCAAAAGAATCGGTCTGCCTGTCCCTCAAAATTCCTTCTAGTCCCATTCTTTGTGCCGAAATGAGCACTTGGCTATCCAACATATATCCAGAGGGGGAAGAAAAAAGGCTAATGAAAATCTGAACCAATATCCTGACCTGGTTCATAGCCCAGCTCTGTGAGTGGTTTTGGTGCCCAAGAGAAGGGGGAGCAGTGGTGAAGCACTGTGTGGGGCAGGATATTCTCGGTGGTAGCAGCAGAGCCTACCAGCTTAAACTCCATGAAACTACTGCCTCTGGCTGAGGTTCCCAGTGTGGTCAGAGCTGATCTCAGCTGGTGAATCCTGTGGCCAGACCCTCCATCTGCCACCAGCCACACACTGATCCCCTGCTCCAGCCATACAGCTACAGGGCAGGTTGATTCAGCTCACTGATGTGGTAGAAACCTTTCCTCCTCTTTWGCGTGGCTTCCAGAACAGTCTGAAATTGATCTGGCAGAAGCATCATCTTGTCACCATGTGATTTCTACATCTAACTCAAGAGAAGGAAGAATGAAGGAGGAAAGGGAGAGGATAGGCTGGCCATCTTGGCAATAACCCACCACCAGACTGGCTTTGCAATCCTCAAAACCCACAAGCCACTCCTCTCATCTARGTTTTGGAGATCCCACCCTAGATTTTCATTCCACGTCTGCTSTTACACAAGTACAATTGCTGTGGGTCTGCACCACAAACCAGATYAGTTCATTGAGAGAAAAGCTTGTTTTTAACCCCAACCACTCCTCTGGGCTGCCACAGATCAGAGGGAAACTGCAGGCAAGGTCTGAAGCCAGGGAGAGGAACACCTTCTTCTAACACTAAAGATGACAAATGAGGAACTACAGTTTAAAACACTGCCCATGTGTATCAGACCACAGGAAAGGTTTATATTTGAATGAAGAAAGTCTGCCATCTGAGAGAGATGATTTACTAGAAGTAGTCAGTGAAATAAGACCTGAGCAATTTTCTTCTGTAAAATGGAACTGCAGGCACACTGGTTTGCAGCGTTTTCCCTCTGGTGTTCTTTAGTATTAACAACAGGAGAGAAGTGTGCAGTACTTTGACACAAGGCTACCACAGGGCTACAATGTTACCAGACATCAGGCCTTGAAAAAAGGAAAGTAGACAATGATCAGTATATTCATCAGATCTGCTGGATCAACCCCGGTTGATGTCCAGAGATCAGAAAACAGCACTCAGTCTGAGAAGCTGAAAAGTTCTATGATGTTACCCCACAAGTGGCAAACACACAGCCCAAGGTCAGTTCTAATAGACCAGAGTAACAAAGACACTGCTACCTCTGTAATCAAGACACTATGTCTTACTACTTTAACTTAACATTCTGCTGAAAACTTGGCTGTAACAGTTGACTTGGCACTAAACTAATTAATGTCTCATGCACAAATTCTTCCATGAAGGAGTGCCTATTTTGGTGTAAAAAATCTGAACAGAATAAAGCTCAGTTTTCCTGCTTCAATTAAAAACCACACTTAATTACATGAGACATCCCATCATTCATACTAGTAAATATATATGTTATCAATTCATTCTGATAGAGATGAAGATAAATGCATCCATTAAATAAAAATAYATTATGCTGAAAGAATGTATACATTATATGCAAAACCACTCAAGGGTTCAGGAACACTGAACCTGCACTGAAAGCAGGTAAAATAGTAACTTAATGTTCTACATGTGCTCAGCTACAACAGCACCATTTTCTCACCTGAATAACCACAACAAACTGAAAAGTTCTCTTTTTGTTATGTTTAATAGAATCTTGAGATTTAATTGCCTATTTGCTCTTCTGAAGTACTCTGCAAACCCAAAGATTTGGTTAACCTTATCTTCCATTTATTATTTCACTTTCTAATTCAAATTTCTACAAAAAGGAAAGCATTAGCATAATAGGAATACTTCATCAGACACGAGGTGATTTATGTGATGTGATTTTTCAAAGTAGACTAGGACAAGAGCAAAATGTGCACAAAGAAGGGAAAAGATTATACAGGAGTTTAGAAAGAACCCAACAAAACCTGCAGGTRTATGTTTAAGCATAATAGGCAAAAGAGTATGCCAATGTCAAAACAGTCAGGACATGGAAAAATCAAACAGTTAAAGAAAGAGCAAGACTCCAGAGTGACACAGTTTATAATTTTGGTAATAAGAACACTGCATGGACAGTTTAAGATGTTTTGTTAAACAAAGCAAACAAAACAAAACAAGACAAAATAAGACAAAACAAGACAAAACAAGACAAAACAAGACAAAACAACAAAACACAAAGAGAGTCAAGGTTGCTGAAAATATTTCTAATGTTAATTCTAAACCTATTACTTGGTTTCAATAAATAAAAAACAAACAGTAAGCAGAAATCATCTCATTTACACACATATATAATCACTCCTAATAATTCAGGACGCTGAACAGAAGTTTTAATCCTTATATGACAAAGCATAATTTCAGTATGAGGCACAAAGTAAACTGCCAAAAGAATAGAGCTTTGCTGAGAAAAGACAGGGAAATCCTATATGGTGCATAAGAAGGTGCTGGTGAAGAGTTAAGTTTTTGCTTTTAATAACTGCAGTTTTGAAAGGTACATAAAAACAGTGTGGATTTACAGGCGTGCAAGCAACTTCCTCTGCTCATGATTCTTAAAAAACACATCTCATCCAGCATAAGATTTCCACCTACTACAGCTTCTGACTCCCTCCCCACTCCCTGCCCACATTTCACACAATGCACACAAAAACTAAGGACATGACGACGTATGTAGCAAACAGTGAAGGATCATCAGGGCATAGCACCATGGAAGCAATTTGGGGATGTATTTCCTAGAGCTCAGGTTCCTGAGCTTGTCCCTATTCTGCTTAGTCCAGGAATTGTCTACTCAAACACCTCTGCTGAGCTCAATCACAGGCCATCCCCACAAGGAGAAGAAGGTCTCTGCAGCATGCCTGAGAACATCTCACCAGGGCATAACATTGCACAGGAATGCTATGACTCACTAAGCATTTTTTCGAAGGCAAATGGGGAAGGCAAATGGGAGTAGCTGCACCTTAATTCAATTAGTATGCAGGAATTATCAGGCAGTGCTGCCATCAATAGACAGGCACAGTGCTGCTCCTGCTCAGAAAAGMAGGACCAGATGTAAATTGCAAAAGGCCACCCTACCCACTTCCATGCAGTTATTGCAGCACAATGCGCATTCATCTTGCAGGCAACAGATCACTGTCTCCACTGCACTACCTTTTCTTTGCCTGGATTTACTTCTTCATATAATGAAATACAGAAATGTTACGAAAACGCTGGACGGGATCTGTTCCAGTGAGCTGTATGAAAAAACTGTCTGCCTGAAAAGTTTGTAGTCCTTAGCAAACTAATAATGTTGAATCATAAAACAGATGGTGCTTATAGAGCTACAGAGTTATAGCAAACTTCAGCTCCAATTCATGTGATTGTGGCATTTAGGATCCAACCCACRTTATTATGGAACAAAAGCAATCACAAGCCTAGGAACTTCACAGCTTCTCTCAAACTCAAGCTTTCCACTTGCAAGGTCATATTGTACAGCTGCATCAAGATGCATTAGGGAGAGCAGTTCATTTGGAACACAGGGGAGAGGGTTTGGAAAGGGCTCTTGGCACTGTGCCTCCCTGTGCACCTCAGGCTCACAGCTGCTCCTCAACACGTCCATGTCCCAAAGCACTTTACTCATTACTCAGCAGTGTTCCAGAGCTCTCTGAAATAGGAACCTCATGTTGATCACACTGAAGTACTTACAGCATCCAGGGGATGATGTTTCTGTATTTAAAGCCACTTACTTAAAAGCAAAAGGCATGCTAAAAGATTTTGTTTCACCTGGAAGAAAATACTTCACTTACAGAAGACAGTTCAGATGATAAACTGTACTTTTAATAAATCTTAACCATACTTACATGGGGAGTTATCCACAAACATGGGGTCTATGTTATGCAGCAGTTCTACTCTGGGAGAAGGTCTTCCTTCACTAAGAGAAATTTCAAAAGGAAATGTTAATTACCTTCCATGGCTCATTAGGGTTCTGCATCTTTATTTTAAGGATTGTTACCATCTTAATAGGGAGTGAGCTCACAACTGTAAACTAATTAGTATCATATTTAATCTGAATGCTCTTTTACAGCTTAGTAGCAACAGCTTTTGCCCCCATCAAGTTTTCCGTAACTTCAGTGGCATTTATTTGGATTACTCAAAAGTTTACAAAGTACAAAACCAGCCCTATCAAAAGAGGGGTTTGCAACAATCAACTTTAAGAATCAAATTTCACAGCATAAGCTGGCATGGCACTTGCTATGCACTCTGCATACCTGAACAAGTGCTGAAAGCTTTATGGCTGGGTGCCTTTAAAAACACCACAGGCACTGCTATCCCACAAAAAAAAAACCCACCTTCGATTTCTAATTGAGGTCACAAGGACTATTTAGATACTCCAAATCATGTTGTGTTAAAAAAGAAAAGCCATCTGTCTTTTTGTAGCCCTTCACTACACAGAGATGGTGTGGAAGAAATCTCTGACCTCACCCATATATTTTCTTAGCTAAGTAAATCCTAGACCTAAAAAACTGAGTGAAGGAAATTTACCCCTTAAAAAGGGCAACATGAGTAGGAAGACATAATTAGAAAGGACCTTGGCTACATGAAGACACAACAAAAATTTGTTTTTTGACAGTGAACCTAAACACACCCTTTAAGAAATTCCCAAATAATTTAAATTGTCTTTTATTTCATTAAGAAGATTAACTTAACACACAAAAATTCAACCAGGGCCCATAAGCTTCTTGACATCAAGAATAAAAAAATAAGGTAACATAAAACCTCAGTGAATACCTAAAAAGTTAGTTATTTTAATACATAAAATATATAATCTAAAGAATCACAGTTATTCTAATAAACAAAATATATAATTAAACAATATTGACCTCTAATTTAAAATTTTCAGTAACAAATAAATAAAATAATACTTTTCTATTAAATTTCTAAAACTATTTCTGGATGCTACATTTTGAGTGAGTACGGAACTAACAAGARGAATTAACAGATAAAATGTGTTCAGGTAATACACTATTGTAATTAATACAGAGGCGTTACAATTAATTATTAAGATACAGTGCTAGTAATTCAATGTATAGAAACTGCCACAAAAATGTTATTCTCAAAATATGAATGAAAGCCGAATTGTCCCCCCACACCCTGGTATCTATAGTAGTTACACTCTTAATTAAGGAATGCTCAGCCTTATTTAAATAAACTTCATCTTAGATTTAATAAAGTCTATCTGTCTCTATATGCTCCACTGACAGCTGTGGTTAAGTGCACCTTTTACCATCTGTTCGTAGGTAACAGCAACAAGAACCAGTGAGCAAAAGTTAAACTAGGACTGAAATTTATAGCCTGTGATTGACTCCGCAATAACTGTCTGCGAAGGTTTTCCTACCTTGCAATTTATGAACTGTATCTACATTTTTCAGTATATTTTAAAACAAAGAAACCAACATTATGCTAAGTAATCCAGTATCTTCCACCAGAATCAAATACAGAAGAATTAAGTAACTTACTCCTAATTACTTCTCATCTTTCTAGATTCAATATTTTCACAATGCCACTGAGTATTCACTGTGTGCTGTGTGAGCAGCAGGGCCAGAGAGGGATATACTCCATGAAGCTTATGGCATTGCTGCATTAAGCTCTGCAGAGCTGTTCCAGGATACAGAACTGTTTTTCAGTTGCAGTGTTACTCCAGTAACTCTTGTTGTGCACAGCATGGACATTTATAACCAGCATATATCACAAAACAATGGCCGAAGAACTTGGCACTGTATGTTGAAAAAAAAAAAAAAATCTGTTCCCACAGCAAAAGACATCAGGAAAACAGAAAATATTCTGGGGACAACAAATTGGAAATTTACATCTGTAACAGAGATCCCTTTTCCTGGAAGTGCCTTAACTTTGTCCTCCTTCTCCTTTATAAAACTCCACACAGACACAGACTCGACTACAGATTCACCTTGGCAGATGTTCTGCAAGGATATTGTGCATCAGGAATAAAGTCTAGCCAACTRAGCTACAATAACAAAGCAATCAAATTCTCTAGGGAAACTTGCCTTTGTATTTCAGTAACTGCCTCTGCAACCATATCTTACCATGCTCTAATTTTAGAATATTTATTTTTAGGCTTCAATATCCTAATACGTCATCCTAAACATAAGGAAGTTTTAATTTTATCTGGTTATTATTCTACCATGTCTGATGGCAGAATAATTAGGACATGTCTTAATTATTTAATTAAGCAGCTGTTTCTCAAAACAGTCCTTTATGTAAGAACAGCCTAATGAAAGTGTATGGCCCAACCTCAGTGTTGGTACGAGAATCAGCTAGGTCATGCTGAGATCATTGCTCTATCTTCTGATCTGCAAAGTTCTTAAAGCATACAGAAAGACTTGTTATTCCTTAGTGAGCACAAAGATCTACATGCAATCTTTCTCTTTCGTTGTTGTTAAGCAGCCAGAAGGTGTCCTTGGAAAGGAATCCAAGGTTTTTCAGGGTAAGTATGTTTGTCCTGCACAAAAACATTCTCCATGTCACTAAGCAAAATCTGAGCCTTTATAGCCCTGTCATATTTCTCTGGGTCTTATCTGCAATGCTTTCCTAAAATAATTATATTGCAGAGATGCTAGAAATAAACATTACTCTCAACTTTAGACTGCTCTTTCTTCAGTGTTAGTTTATATCACAACAATGRCATTTTTTAAACAGGTGTTTGATTCCTAAAACAAATGCAATCATTCAGTACAAAAGAATTCAAGTTGATCTTACTTCATTTACTTCACCCAATCAATTCTGATATCTCCAATAGTATAAAAACATAAACAGGAAACTTGCCATGCAAAATATATGAAAAAAACTTTAAGCTCTCTGCTTGCTAATAAGCTTTGACAAAATAATAGTTATTCGTAGCATATTTTATCCTGAATCTCTCACTGTCTATGTTACTTCATGTGTTCTACCATTCCCTGTTTCTGTTAATGCAAAATGAAATTCTTTCTCTGAGCATGGACACGCTGGAATATTCAGTACTGAATATCAAGATGTATCAAAAAAAATGCATCAAACAAAGAAAATTTTTATATAAGAAAAACTATTTTGCCTAGTGTCTTGATTTCAGTAGAGTAGGAAGCATCTGGAGAACAGATGTTTCTTAAACATGCAAATGCCTTTTGAGACACTTGCTTGGAAATAGGCAGTACAATTTAGACTCCTTGACTGGCTGCATTTTAGTACTCTTCTTGGTATTCTCAATTGCTATTTTTGTAAATTTTATCAGTGATATTATCACTGCGTTTTCAGAAATAATTTCTAACACATACATGGTTTTAGACTATATTGTAGTCTTACTCATGTTAATACAAGACAAAAGGGTAATCTTCTATTATTTATTATTTAATTATAAACCTTTATAAGACATTGATATTTGAGACTGGTAATATCTAATAGCTACCCAAAAATAAGTTGACACAGGAATACTATGCTAAGTTATTTTCAAAAAGAAGTTAGAGACATTAAAGGGGAAATCAAATTAAATTTCAAAGGTACTCATAGAAAAATAAAAATTGCATTGTACTGATTTGATTATTTGCTGCAACAAAATTTTGCACAGAAAAACAGTCCAAGATTGATATGGATGGACAAAGACCGGTGAAATCTGTGTTTGGAGATAACAGCATGARCCCAAGAGCAGGGAAAGGGCTCTTGTAACAGCCAATGTTAATGACAATCCATACTGGCATGACAGCAAGACCCCAGCACATCGAGGGACATCAAGGCCAGTTCCACTGGACAGGGACATCCAGAGATGAAGCACTGATGGCCTCAGGGACATGCTGAGGTGACATAGCACACAGAAGCAGCATCAAAAGCATGCCAACAGGCATAATCAGAACCTGTGCAGTGACCACTTGAAGAAGAACACAGAAGAAGCCTGGCATCCCTGGACTCCACAGCTGGCACCCTGGACCTTTGCACCACAGCAACAGATGCTGGGCCCAGTATGTTCACAAACATCCTGGTGTCGAGGTGCCAGGGGGATGGATGGCTTGACATCCTCCTCCTGTGTCTACCTGAGCAGACTTCTGAGACACACACACCTCTTGGTGAGTAAGACTATCAGGCAGTAAGAATGTGAGCAAAACTGCTTCATTTCAGTTTCTATGTTAAATAAAATCACACCCCTCTTTCATTAGGTCATTGATGCATTGTTGAAACAGAAATGGGTCAGCAGATGGATGTGGAAGGAGCAGAGAAGCTTTTGAGTTAAATTCCCTCTTAAAGATCTTTTAAGTAGCATGCAAATTTTTACCTAAGTGTTCAAACACTGAGGACACAAACATGATGCTTCCTCAGTTTCATACATTCTATGGAAGAAACATAAGAGTATAGCTAATTAGAAGCAAAAGAATGTATTTCGGTCCACAAGAAATGTGCTCCTGAACATCATCTTTTCCTGCTATTTCCTCCTAACCATTAAATGTCTTCTGGTCCTTCAAGTCAAAACCAAGTAGACAAGGCATGAAAGGAACACTTGGGTATACATGTGACTGTCAGCACTTCTTTATTCTACAAGAACTTAATATAATTGGTGTCACGTTAGCGTGATTCCTAGGTTGGACTACCAGTCATTTAAAGTCACAACAGAAAGTTCAGTTTGGTCTCAAATTTCCGAATCTATACTTAGGATTTAAAAATTTATGTTGAATTTCTGTGTATTGTATATATAATCATATTTCTACAGTATAAGTTTTTTTTAGTAGTAGAGTATTTATTATAAATTACATCACCATGTTTTATATTATTACAACGTAATTATATTATCTTAAATATATTAAGAACCCATCTTTTAAATATTGATTATTAGTAGACAGGTATCACTGAATAGATTCAATATTTTGTGACCTCTGAGAATACCTGCACCATCCCATATATTCTTTTGACTATCTAAATCAAGATTCCAAATTTATGATCTTTTTCCTTTTGATTACAAATGTAAAAAACAGCAGGCTCAGGATTAAAGTCCCCCACCTCCAAAAAAAAAAAAATCACAAGAAGCTTATGCATCTATTTATATTAGACTCTACTGAACAAAATACAGATTTAACACAGCGACTGGCTATTAATTTCCTTTTTTTCAAACGAGTTAGAATCTTAGCAAGTTATAATTTCACTCATTATGAGCCATTTGATCTCAGGAAAAAAACATATTTGAACTTTTCATAAGATGCCACCAAAAGGGCATTGTGCCTTCATTGTTCGCTATCCAATATTCAAGTGACCTTTTGAATTATGGTCATGAAATTTAATACACTCATTTATCCTGATTACACGGGAAAATCATGTGAAATTTGACATTTTGGCTGCCAGAGCAACCAGTGAAGAGCCTAACAATTAGAAAACCTGACTGGTTACCCATCCAGACAGAGGCCCTCTGTTTGACACCCCCGAAAGCTCTGGTGGTCGCCTGTTCCCTGGCAACGCCAGTAAACATTGCATTTATTCCCTCGGCAAAGAGAAAAATGCAAATGCAAGCAGCATCTGTCCTTCCCAACAGCTCTCCTGCTGAAGTAACCTGACCTAAGAAGATCAATCCATTGCAAAAAATACGTGGTTGAAACTGAACCTGAAGTAGGCAGGAATTCTACTGGTAGAAGTCTGTGGTTAGGTTGTACCCTTGACCGTGGTGAGGATCTTTTCCCACGGGAACACTGACAAGTAAAACATTTTACTTTTTCTGGCTGGATGGGAATCTCCATTCCTTCCTGGCAGTTAATGATCCCTGGCTTCAATTATACATTTCGCTATCTTCTTCCATTTGGAGGAGAGCCATACAGCACACCTGGGCACAAGGCCATAAGCCTGTAAACTCCAGCTACTGCAGAAAACCACCCCTTATCCCCTCAGAAACACAGGCAGCACTAATGAAACCCAACTCAGCAGCTTCAAAACAGGTAATGCCACAGGTACAGAAAAAACAATTCTGTACACCAGACATGGGGTTTATTATGAGGAGGTGTGGGGGGTTGGGTTTTCTTTTTTTTTTTTATGCTTTTCCCTCCAAGGTCTACATAGTCTTAACCCATCCTAACTAAGGATGGGTTCAACTCTTCCTACTCCAACTCTCGATTTCTCCTCTCTTATCCCTAACACTCCTGCTCATGCTTGTTTAGGAATGGAACTTAACTCTTGCAATTCATAGTCTAGGATACTAAGACACATAAAAATCAGTGTTATCTTGATGCATTGTGCAGAAAAGTGCAAAAATAACCTGTAACTGCTACATAAATACATTTGCTACAGCTACATTTCTTCCTGAGGAGGGGACAAAAGGTTGGAACACACATAATATAGCACAGTCAGCCCTCTATAAAAACAGAACAAAGACGACCAAAAGAAACAGAACACTAATCCTCAAATGAATGGCATGTAGGAAATAGAATTGTTAGTCCCTTTACTCTGCTTTAGCAGTATTAAGCTTTTCATCCTAAATGATTCTTATGTGAATTAAAACCACATTCTAAGACCTACAAGAATAAACATAACTTGTATGAAGACAGACAATAGGATTTAGCCCTATCAATGAATACATTACATGCAGCACTGAAAAGGAAGAAACAAAGGAATTTAAACCAATGCAAAACTAAAGGTTGGCCACAGAATTTAAAAATTCTGCAGAAACTTACGTTTTAAGGACTTTCTAATCCATTTTAGTAGAATAAAAGAACACTGAAATAACCCAGCTGGAGCTATGCTGCCTCTTTTTTCCATTTAAGCATGTCTGCACTGTGCTTTCGAGTATTCCAGCTTGCTTGGATCAATCACAACATCACAACCTCTCAGGAACCAGGTCAGGTCTACTTTTGAACTTGATCTCACCAGCCTTTTGAGACACTGGACAGCATAACATGGATCTGTGCAAATGGTTACACTTTAAGTTAGGCTGGCAGGTCCTGTACTGAGCTAACAAACCATCAAGATGTAATCCATGTTCAGTGAGTTTAATGTCTGCACACATTTCCCAAGTGTCCAATTCCAGGTGGACAATGCAGAGATACCTGACCGAGCTCTGTAGAGTTTAGGGTTTGGTACATGAAATTTACTAACTTATACTCCATGCTGTGCAAAATCAGTTCACACAGAATGTTACTGAAAAAAGATGCTATACTTGTGTCCTGTTGTGTTCATACTGAAAAATTCAAAATACCAGGTTAAAGCTGTATGGAGGCTTTGTATCTGTCACCAGGATTAATCTCCAACCTGGATAACTCTCTCATGGACAGCAGAGTTAACTGTGTTTGTACCTTCCCTTTAATTTAGGAAAGGAACAGGAATTTAGGAAATTCTCTCCCCATTGCAGTTCTGTTTTCTGGGCTGATTAAATTCCTCTCATACCAGAATGCTGACTCAGCGATCTGAAATGCAAGTTACCTGATAGCTTTCCAAACATCAAAGCCATCCAAAGGCTTAGTGCCATTGGTCTGTCCTCCAGCAAGGTGCACCAGGGTTGGCAGCCAGTCAGAGATATGGATGAGTTCATGATTCTCTACACCTTTTTGTTTCAGCAAAGGACTTGCAACAAAGCCGACACCTCTCACTCCTCCTTCCCAGAGGGTCCATTTTCTCCCTCTCAGTGGCCAGTTATTCCCACCTGCTAAAGTTTGTCCTCCATTATCTGAAAAACAAATAAGCAAAAAGAAATCTTGGTAAGAAAGAAACAGAACAATCCTCCCCACAACACCTSCTCATCCATTTGAAAAAATATTTTCACAATACAGGTGTGTAATGCAAGGACTTGCATAATGCTGTTAAGTGTCCATACAAGGTCAAATGTTCAGGCCAAGCAACAAACATATGCTACTTTTCAACACTTACAAATTATGTCAATGAAAAGTTATTGTGAGGCAAAAACTATACCATACTACAAGACAATAATTTAGAAAGACTATGATAGGAATGAACTCTGATCGTGATTCGAAATACCACAAAGTATCCAAAGCTTCCAGAACCAAAGACTTAAAAAATTTAGTTTCAACTAATTTAAAGACCATAAGAAGGGTTGCTATCAGTGCCATCATTAGTGTTCAGAACACACTTGTTTTCAAAACAGTACAGTATGTTTAAAATTAAAACCTGTTATTCCAGTCTCAGGAAAATAATTGCACACCAAGTTATAAAGAAGGTTTTTTTTCCAGATTTCTAGGCAGCCACACTGATATACAAGGTTAAACAAAACAGGGTTTCTGAGGCAGAAGGAGATAGCCCTAAAAAAATGAGTTGAAACTAGTTTAAATAATTGAAGCAATTTGGAAATAGACGGAATTTATTGTTTGGTGAGAATAATGTAAGATGATTACAGAAAAAGTTGAATCATGACTACAGAAATATCTACGTGAATTAGAGATAGCTCATAGGATGTTTTTCTTTTTAACTCTCTCTGACCAAGCTTTTACACTTAGAATAAAATCCAGCTCCTTGATGTTAACAGTAATGATTCTTTGAAGTTACTTGTAGTACTCTTATACACTTGCTCTTGTTCAAACCTACTGTATGATTCTCAGAGGAGTCATTGCTGGCAATCCTGTTAAGCATCATTTTCCTCTATTTTAATGAGATTAAAATTATTTCAAATAGTAATTGCTGAACTGACATTCACTGTAATTTGACATGTTCATATTGTATTTTCTGATTAAAACCCCCTGAATTGGAGGGAAGAAACAAGATGTCCAGCACCTTCCAGAAGACCTTTACTGTAACCAGAACAAAATTATCTTCTTTTTGCTTGACAAGACTTGAAGAAGCATTTGGACAATACTTTCGGGCACATGGTGTGATTCTTGGGAATGATCCTGCGCAGGGCGAACGGCCGGACTCAATGGCCCCTCTGGGTCCCTTCCAAGTCTCTGTCAACTCAGCTTATTCTGTGATTATTCAGGGATCCATGTAAAACCCCAATGATCTTTCTACTGCACACACGAGACTATTTTTGTCCTACAAAAGAATGAACCAGGGATGTCTGTGAAGACTTTGAAAGGTAGAAGCCTAAAAAAAGCACTTGGTAAAAACAGAATTATTTGAGAAGAATTAAATGTTCTGTGGACTAGCTAGTTTCCAGTCGGGGTACCTGTGTCTCCTGAATTCTTTGATTAAAATGAAATTAATCAAGAGGTCCACCATTATTTCTCACACAAAAATGCTGATCTCTGAGATCTGAGAACTTAAAGGAGTTGCCAGTTACAAATAAAAAAACAATCATTTTCAACAATTCCTTCTAYTCATAATGTAAACAGGAATTCCTGTCAGAGATACTCATGGGACAGAGCTTACAGTAACTTTTAACCTTTGGTGGCCTTAGAGTAAAATGCTGTGTCCACACTGTATTAGRGCACAGTTTGGGCCAACAGTGGAATCAGCACTTAAATATATTAAATACCTTCTTTGCATCACAGACTACTCATTGTATGAATTTAATAGCAGTACATGAGGGCTTTTTAAAATACCTGATTATCAAAAATGAAGAGGCAAGAAAATTACAGAAGTAGGTGGTTTTTTTAAAGAATAGAGAAGGAGAAGTGTGCACTTCTCAGGTTACAGTCAAATCCTTATTATACTTGCTTTCTATAAAGACATTAATATGCTGCTAGTTCCATTACACAATAAATTCCCTGAGGCAAGGAGTCTAACATACATTCTGAAAAAACTGGTGTCTTGTATCAATATTCAGACATAGTACACCAAGTTAAAAGGAAATGGGGAAAAAAATCTTGTTTTAATATCTGATCTGATATGCAAATGAAAAAAAAACCTGACATATTGGAACAAACGTCATCCCCCCACTTGAATTCTTATTCTCACATTGCTAGAATATGAGACATTACTTTTTCTTTCCTCGGGAATTCATGTTCAGATGGTTCTTCCTGTGTAATTTCTTGACTGCGTTATCAAGAAAGTATTGAAGGAGGGGAAAGGATGGTTTCTGTTTAGATTACTGAAGTTTGTTTCCTTTCCAGGTAGGCAAAAGAGAACTAATGTGTCTCTAGAATTGTATGTAAGCGACGCCTTCCACACGGTCTGAACAGTTATTGAGGACTTCAAATACCAACGATTTTTTAAAGAGGAGTTGGTTACATAATAACAATAGACCATAATGCAATCTGTATCAATAAAATATTAAGGCAAACCACTAAATAATAAGGGGAGAAAGGGAGTAAACAAGAAACCACTGATTGCCTGGACCTGGCAGACAGTCCACTCAGGACTGTATCTGCTGTTTTGGTCAGTTTTACCTCCAGGAGTATGTCTAGGGACAGGATGGGCACCGGCTGTGCATGAGTGTGTTCAGGTACATTTCCTCCAAGACAAGACCTGTGGATATATTTATTGACGCTAAAAGCTTGCACGGGTTCAGAAAGCCACTGAAGTTAAAGATGTAAAAGTAATTTATAGTTCTTACATGAAAATACATCACTTCATTCTCAGGAGTTTCTTCAGCCACAAAGTGCCGAAGATTTGAAAGTTTTCACAAGATTTTCCCAAACAATGCCAGCAAGAATTGCCATAGTGAGGGGGCATATGGTTAGACAGATCCTTCATCCGTAGAATTATAGCCCTTCTCATTTTCTCCCAAGTAAGTTATTCCTTACAAACTCCTTAAGCTATTTTACCAAAGCATCTCAAACATGGAAAAAATTCCAAAGTCTGTGKGGAAACTCCCAGTAGTTTAAAATACGTCCTTAAGTCCATTTGGGTATGAGACAAACAGAATCATTGCTCCTTCATGTTCTAACACTGGCTTCATATCCAATTCCAAATCCATTTCAAAACAGTATTTCCTGAACTATTTACCATCGATTTTGTAATTGTTTCCCTCCATGACTTATCCTAATATCTGAACTCAGAAAACCAAAGCTTTTGTAATCAAGGAACATACACSCCATGGCCCTGGTCTGTAAGATTGCTTAATACCAAAGTCTCAGCCTTGCTACTTCAGCTGAAAATACAAACCTCTCCAGGCACTATACTTCATTGCCTGTTTGCTGGAGACAAACATGATTTTCATTAAAAATAGTAGAAAACAGTGTGAAAAATATAGTGAGCATATGTTTATTACCCCAGTAAGAACGATTTTTGCAATTACATCTATATAATTTAGACTGCAGCAGTACCCACTGTACTAAAAAATAATCATAGAACCAGCTCTTGTCCCTAAAGAAAGGGATGAAATGGGAGAGAATAAGGCTGTATCTAGAAGTTATGCCACTTGGAATAAGCATTCTCTAACTAATTTATGCAGGTTTGTTTGTTTTCCTGAATGGAAGCATCACACATTTTTAAAGAATGTTGTTACCTACTTGGCTTGGTTTGCTTTGAGAGACGTTTACCTACCTTTATTTTCTCACAGCATTAATCACTGCTATCACTGTGTATAATTTTAAGGACTGGGGTACCTAGACACTTGATTTCCATTCTCATGGAATTTTCTTCTATGAGGTGAAATTTGTGGCAACAAAAGTGAACATAGGCAAGAGACAGAGTCACTGATACAAGAATGGGTTGAAACAGAACTTGTAGCAGGCACTATCACCAACAATGAAAAAATGCACAGCACATATATGCTGGGTAAATGACAAAACAAGAGGAAAAAAAGAGCATCCTGGCTCCTTTAAAAGGTAGTTTCCATCAAAGCTGAATCAACTTCAGTATTGATGGAATGAGCTGAAACAACAAAAATACATCACAAAGTACCTCCATCCCAAAACAAAAATTTGGGTGAAAATAGGACATATTTTCAACACAGAAAATCAGAGAATATAACCTAGTCTTAAAATGTAGGTGATTGTCTTTCAGACTGTTGTGGTTTTCTTATTAAAAATTAGGAACTTTTTTTAAAAAATTATTAAATTAAAACCTTTCAACATAAAAAATAGATGCAAAGTAAAGCTTGTGTCTTGTGTATTGAATATACAATCAAGCTTTGGAAATGAAGGCAAACGTTCTTCTCAAAAACATCTGCTTTTGTAATTAATATTCATTGTCATATACATGGGAAAGAGCTTAATTTGCTAAATCTGTAATTTCTAAACTGTAGGAGATGTTTTGCAGGAGTTTTTAAAGGAATCAATAAACACAACTAAACAGAGAGGCCCTTCTGTTTCTCTCAAATACTTCTCTGAAGAGCTGCCAGCTCCCAAACATTTTGACAAGAGCAGTGCATATATGCAGTGATGTGGGATGTATTTAACTAGCAAGTGGTTTAATGACTAATGATTCTTTAAAGAAGAGATGGATGATAAAAACCAGCAGTAGAACAATTCTGAGACCAATAATGAAGCATGGATTCAAGTCTTGGGATGGACTCTCTCAGATAATTACCCTGGAACTGAAGAAACAATCTGCTTTGTACTATGAAGATAATCTACACTGGAAATAGACGCTCACAGTTGTAGGGAATGCTTCATTTGGGATTTGTACCTCACCAGACAGCAGAAAACAAAAAAAAAAAAAAAAAAAAAAAAAAAAAAGCAAAAGTTTTGATTTAAGAGCAAATTCTGACAAAAGTCCTTTCCAGGATCATATCTCTTGCCTGCAGGCATTCATTGCCAAGACTAATCCAGTAGTTACTGAGCTCAGGGGCAACATTAATAGCGTTAATAGATTTATTAAAACTTCAAGCATCAGAGCTCACTCCTCTGAGAAATTCAGTTTAGACCAATCAATGGGCTTGAAAGTTATTTTCAGGAAAAGAAATTAAATGGAAACAAGTGCTGTAATACTTTATAAAGCCAGCTCTCTAAGAAAGAAAGCTTAACCTCCCCTAGTTTTTAGCATTTAAAAAAAATGTTATTATCTATGCAATGGAAAGAAAAACATATTTAATAAGCTGTAAAGAGCCCTTTATGTTTTATTTTTTGGATAGTGGGCTAAACACTACAGTAAGAGTTTCCAAAGACCACCTAAGTACAGAATGGACAACACCCTAGCTTCTCCACCACATGGACAAGTGGAGCAAATAACTTCCCTCCCATGACTCTACTGTCAGCATATCTATCTTAGCAGCTTTTGATCACAATCCTGCCTCATATTAATGGCTAAGAATTAATTGCAGAATTCTCGAGAAATAGTCCAGACATTAAACTTTGTTTGAAGATTTTCCTTGCTTATTTTCTTTTTCATCATCAAGTCGTAGAAAGAACTTAAGTGTGTTGATTAAAAATAGTAAATGGTACATTAAAACCTTTAGCTTTCTTTTTTTCCCCAGAAAAAAGACAATGTGCCTTCTTGTAAAGCTACTTCTTTTGTTCCAACAGACCAGGCCTTGTTTCAATTATGCTACAGAAAAGTGAATTTTATTTTTCTTCCTAACAGAGCATATTTTTTTTTGTCTCCCTTGTGACCACTCAGGTTGCTGCATTCTTCTTTCAACCACAACTGAGCTACACCCCACAGTCCCGTTGACATGCCTGGCAAATTGCTCTAGACAAGCCCTTCCGAGAGGGCTTCCTGGAATTCCTCCAAAGATTTATCCAGGACTGTATTTGGTGCTGTTATTAGGCAGTTTTTACTCCAGCGTTTCTCTTCAGTGTGCATTTTCTTAGCTCAAGTAATGAAGAGTAACCTATAAGTCTCCTTATCAGGGGGACAAAAAAATCACTCTTGCTGACTAGCTGTGTTAGACAGCAGGAATATCTCACAAACATATTCATTATTTACACAAACYGTCTTTAATTTCCATTTATCCTACACCTTCCATTCTGCTGAGATGATACTAGTGTGTTTAAGTTTGTGATACATATTACACAATGCTGACTACATTATCCAAACTGTATTTCTGTGTCCTAATAATCTCAATTCTCATGGTAAATTTAACAACTGTTTTTGGCATTTATAGAACAAGGACAATATGACAATTTATGACAATAACTTTAGAAAATACAACAGTAATTAGTTCATTCCTAAAAGAAAAGTAACAGWCTTAAAAGAAAAAGACCTTTTTCAGCCCAGCAATCCAATAAGGTATTTCTGAGCTGTTTTTCTCTGTATACCTCAGAGCAACACAAATTCTGCACAAACAGGCTTTAGCATCAACAGAAGACCGAAACTGCCTGGTATCATACACACACTCAGACACAAAATTATACATGTCACAATTTTGTGTTAATGAGATTTATAAATTTAAATATTCCTCTTGGATACATTGATTTTTTTTAATAACTTCTCAAAAGTTTAACACATATTAATGTACACAACTCATATATTCACAGAGCATGAAATAATGAAACAACATCTAGGATTTGGCTGATTAGGAATCAGNAAAAAAAAAAAAAAAAAAAAAAAAAAAAAAAAAAAAAAAAAAAGAGAAAAATCAAGTGCAATGAAGTGCTGTGTGCCAAGAAAATCTTTGACTGTGAAAACACTTTTTTATCCTATTCAGAGCACAGCCCAAAAAAAAAAATCTGATGTGCAAGAGCAAAGAACGAAGAAAACTTTAACTATCTGAATTCTATAAATACAATTAGATAGCCTAAATCAATTCAGTATTTGTTTATCATGTACTGATGATAACTTTAACCAACTATTAGAGTCTTTAATGACCTAGTTTTACATTTCTGGCTCCTTGCTACCAACACCCAGGTCTCCCTTTTTACCSGAAACAGTTATAAAACACTTGCCAAATAATCCTACTGTACCTACTTTTCGAATCCAACATCGGTATGCCCCAGCTCTTTTTTTTCTGTTTTACACCTGCATCTTAGCTCCTGTTTTTTTTTTAAACTGACGAACTTCTCTGAAGCTGCAAGAGAAAACTCCCATGCTCTTTGATTTCTCCTCAAGGGCCCCTGCAGTAAGCTGATCTAGCACACATCTGTCTGATATGTAAACCATGCCAAGCTCTGTTTGAAAGCCTTGTCTAAAGCCACACAGTATTTTTAAAGTGAGTACAGACCAGAAGAAAAAAGCAACTTCAATTTATTTTATGATGCGGGATATTTCAATATGTTATCAACTAAAAAYATCTTCAAAACAAGGAGAAAAAAAGCTTCTGCTACTCCCAAAGCTAAAGGCTGCTTACATCCTAAAGTCATCAACTATATGTAATCTAGCATGAAATACTTGCATAAGAAGTTTGAAGGGCAAATATGGTCAATAATAACACCTGTTCCAGTTTCTTGTTTCTGATTAATATGTTAATGGCTTTGTGAAGGTGAGAGTGAAACTAAGGTGGTTCCTCTTTGCTAAAGGGAACAGAATCCCCCCGATATGCTCCCTCTTTGCATTTAAAACAAAAAGAAATCATAACTCAGAAGGATGTTTTGTTTCCAAGTGCATCCCCCCTCTCTCCCCACCAAACAGAAGAGATACATCCATATGGTAGACAGACAATACTAAAAGGAGGACAGGACAGGGCTGACATATGACTACAAGTATGCTGGGAAGCCCTGAATTTTACGCATTAAATTTTYCAAGTGCAGAGACTGTCCAATAGCTGGCAGCACCTTGGTGTTTTTATTCAGCAAAAGCATTCGGAAGTTTATTTTGAATACATTAGGGTTTCTTCCTCTGCTTCTGGAAGCAGCATGACTCTCTTAGAGCAAACCTAGCGCATCTATCCAAATAATATTATGGATCTAATTAGGAGGCATATTTATAGCACCATTTGGAAGAAAAAAAGCACGAAGTAGGGCCGCAGTTACTGTGGTTGCAGATACTCTGTACAAGCAGCGACCACCAAAACCAGGATATCCATACCTTCCAAATGTATGGAAAATATCTGACCTCACACCTGCAACATCTGTATTGTAGGCTGCAAGTTGTAAGGTAAGAAAAGAGGATGCTACCCCAACCACAAAGACGGGAGTTGGTCGAAAACTAGTTTGAAATTATTGCTGATCAGAATCATAAATGAGAAAAGAGGCCAGTGACTTCACTTGAAGCAGAGGCACCGCAGTGCACGTCGCCTGCAAGGAGCAACATGACAACCTTAAAAGATCATTATTTCACTTTTCTCTAGTGTCATTTGAGGGGGAGGGAAGAAATTACTACTTTTACATAACACCTTTCTTGTTTTCTTTCAAAAAGAAAAAAAAGAAATACAACCAAAAGAAAAATTTCCAGGAATATAATGCTGCCAAAACTTATAATTAAAATGCAAACGGCAGAGACAAATGACAGGCATTAAAGCCTCAGGGTTCTTCCCAGAACCCATATTTTCCACCCTAATATCCTGTACCTCCTCTTTCTTGGAGCTTATTTGAGAGGAAGCTGCTCTGATTGCCTTCTGTCACTCCTCTGGCGCACAATAAACAGAGCAATCTGGAGTTAATTTAAGCAGTTTAGCACATCAGGATACAGCTGGGAAAGGTTTTGGGAGGAATGCTGGGGAGGAAGAAGAGGACTGTGCACAGTCCAACCAAGACTGCACACAGGAAGATGGTGCAGATGGGCACATTCCAACACCACCACCTGCAGCCAGGGAAAGCTGCCTCATGATGAAACTCTCCCACCAGCCCAGAACAGCAGAAACCTCAGCACAAGGAATTTAGAAGTCCACTCCTAAAAGCAGGAGTGGCAGGCCCACTGCTTCGTGTAAGGACTATTACAGCTGATCATTGGTCATCCAGCAGTAACCCATCCCCTCCTGCGTGCCTGCCACTCTTATATTTCACCCTCTATAAGCCAGATGTCTTTTCTTCTTCTTAAGTTTAGACACATGCATTGGTTTTACACAGCGCAAATGGTGACTTGATTTCGGCAGTTGGACAGATTTACATCTGTTTTTCACATCACTTTAGTTTGAGTTT
The DNA here is from genome assembly GCF_030028575.1 of Malurus melanocephalus. Classification (NCBI taxonomy): domain Eukaryota; kingdom Metazoa; phylum Chordata; class Aves; order Passeriformes; family Maluridae; genus Malurus; species Malurus melanocephalus. Next base: position 2,923,114 of record NW_026623263.1, read on the forward strand.
TCAATCACTTGGGGCCCTAGCTATACCCAGAATACATTGACTGAGTTCACTACTAGAAAGAAACACAGTCCTGCTGGCATAAAAAAGATAAAAATGAAACAAAACTCTGTAGTTATTACTCACCACAGGGGACAATTTAAAAAGGTGCAGCATGCACCTTAGGAAGAAGAATGTGTCCATAAGCTAATTCTCACGCCAAGCACATAAACCACAAAAACTGAAACTCTTTACTACAAAGAGTAAGAAAACAACATTCTTTGTAAGACTGGTCTTACAGGGAGATTGAAAAAGCCTAAGTGCTTTGTGATCAGCTCTAAATATTTTGTTTGCAGGAGCCTGCTTCATTTTGCTAGAGATTGAACAAGGTGGAAATGCAACAGTCCTGTACAGGTACATCCAGAATTGTCCAAGGCTCTCCCAACAGCCACCCCAGCTTTTGCCAAAWGCAACCAAGCTTACAGGGGAGGAAAGGGGTTATTTTATAAGTTAATATAGTGACAGAGAAACACAGTAATGGAGAGCAATGGTAGTTTACATAAGTAATACCTGTTCCCTTTAATGATCTAAGTAGTGTTTTTAACCAGTTTTCATAAATCCATTTTTCAGCAATGGACTATGTTTTCCAGGCAGAGAAATGGCAGGTAACCTACTACATGAATGAGTGTTTCAGAATAATTTTTGGCTTTTTATTTATTTCTTTAACATCTTTGCTTGGTCACAAATAACAGCTGAATAACATACTGCTGAATCTAAGAAAAAGGATATTAAACTAAACAAAACTGAACCTATGCTCTCCAAAAAACAGATAAAAACCTAGTATTTACAGTTGTACCTAATACTCCCCCCTCCTTCATTTTGTCTCATAAATGCTACATTCAAGTGAGTCACAAAAAGGAACACTTAAATTCAAAATTTTTAACTTATTAATGATTTTTTTATTCCAACTTTGTGATATTCCCCCCCCCCAACTACATGCAAAACATGCCTTTTAATTACTCCCATGTTTGAATCCCTTCAATCTGCCTGCACCATGCTAGTTCAGCAAGGTCACCAGCAATTTCCTCTTGGCTAGATCCAACCATTCTCCAACATCATCATCCTTGAACTTTCTGCCACTTTTCATCATATTTCCTGAATCCTGAAGCTGTGAAATCTCTCGTCTTGGCAACATCTAGCTATACAGACCATGTTCAGTCCTCAAATACACACCATAACTCTCAGAGATTTTAAAGGGGAGCTGTTCATATCCACAAGAGAAAAAAACTGCAGCCTTCAAAGGAAGAGTCAAATTGCATATTTTGCTCTTTGTGGGCATTATAGTTTTAATGGGTTTATGCTTAATGATCATTCTTTAGAATATTTACCCTGGAAACTCTATCCTTTACAGGCTAATGGTTTTCCTTTTCCATTCCTGAGAGTGGGAAAGAATCAGAAGAATCCATAATGCATTAACAGACTCCTCTGCTTGAAGACAGTATTTCACTGTAAACAAAGCTTCAGCTGTGGATGGTCAAACGACTCACAGTACACCTGTTCTTCAAAAACAGGCTAATCCTACCATTTTCAGAAGCCATCTTGCCCTCTTTTCCCTGTAAATTTCTTTTCTGATGTACTGATATAAAAATCATAAAGCACATCTGTTTCGTGATTCAACCTGTGCCTGCCAAATTAATTGCACCACTACTGCGTGACATACCTGATGCCACCAACCAGTCAGAATTTATCATCTCTTTCATATCACTGACCAAAACACTCACATGACCCTTCCCCAGCCTGCTTAGTCCAACTCTGCAAGAAGAAGCATTCAGTCACAGGGGTAGGTCACTTCAAATGAGGGGTGATGGTGGCATCTCAAGTGATGAACTCCCCCAATCTACACATTTACAGCCACAGTTTTACCTTCCCTGCAAAGCACTTCTGCCCTCATGAGTAACCATTACAGGATTCACATATGTCACAGAAGCCACATTTTCCCTCTACTCCCACTTTAGCAGGGGAGTTTCACTAAATCCAGCTCCATGTTTCTCTCAGGATTATGGAATATGTGACCYATCAAATTAGGCGAGGTCCTCAAGTCCATGTTTTCCCAAAGTCTGTCTCCTTACTTGCCTTAGGCTGCAGAAAGGCTCTGACTGAACTCATTTAAATAATAGAGGTAATTAAAACCTCTCAGATCACACAAGAGGTCTAAAATACCTAAAAAAGGTTGATATGATTGCAAGTGTGCCTACTCCTCACCCAGTTTTGTCAGAATTACCTAGATTAATAAATCAAAACCAGTGCTGCTATTTAAAATATTTAAGCTACCCAAGGTCACTTGGAGAGAATCACAGGAAGCCACACGCAGGCCCTGAGCAGCTGAGAGACCTCAGGGGCAATCGCCTGTGAAAGGAGGCACCTGGGGGCAGAAAAATCCCCTAACCTTCGCCCCACACATCAGCATCACTGTCTACACAGCTATTCTTCCTCCTGAGGCACACATTATTCTTTTTAGGTGGTTTTTTGTTGGGTTTTTTTTTTTTTAATTTGTTTGGGTTTTCTTTTGCCATTGTGTTCTTCCTGCTACCTTTGACTTTCTAATGAACTGTAACAGATGTCAGCAACRGTTTCTCTCTCCTAGTACATGCAAACTATCTGTCGCCAGTAAAATTTAATTATTAAATTATTTTAAACAAAGGCTTTGCTTTTTCAAACCATTGAAATCACTGGAAAACACCTTGATGGCAGAAAAATTTGTGATACATTCAAGAAATGTATTCTTATCCTGTTATCTAGTCAGAACTAAAACTATGAACTAAACTATGTTTAGAGAGAAAAGTAATGGAATGCACTTTTTGTTTTTTAACCCATGTGAGTAACAGAATACTGTTGAAAAAAAAATGAAAAAAAAAAAAAAAAAAAAAAAAAAAAAAAAAAAAAAAAAAGCAAAAAAAAAGCAGAGGATGTTTTTCTTTATATCCACTTGTTACAAATGCTTACTTGATTGTAAAATGTGTTACAATGCTGCAGTGCAAATAGAAAGAAGCAGTCTTATAAAGATGTAACTAATACAACTCATTAGATTCTGCATACCAGATGTCAGCATATGCTATTTCATAGTTGATTTGATAAAATATACTCTTGCAAAATATCAGAAGCAGTACAGTGGTTCGATACATTCAGTTCTCTGCAGAGATCAGTAATAATCTTTTGCATAGCTGAAAAATAGAGATCATCTTCAACACAAGAAGTCAGTAATAAAAACCCTGCACTACATTTGCTGCATTATTTGGTTTTAGGTGTTGTAGGTTAAAGCCATTTACTCTAAAATACAAGTGAAATTACTGCTGCAGACTTCTTGTTCTTCCCAACCAGTTCAAGCAACTCTGGAATCTTAATACAGAATTCAGGGTCAGCTCACTTCAATGTACACAAAACTCTGGCTGTAATTTAACTTGAGAAAACACAATTGGAGGTCAAAAGTAAGAGCAGGCACAGGCAGCATTCCACAAGGCAGAAATGCTCAAAGTTCAGATAAAAGTGGGGGTGTTTCTTCCTGCTTAAAGACAGATACTCCAGTCACAAGGCATGTGAAGGTGTCTAGAAACACAGAGATTTCAAAAGGGAATAAATGGTACACAGAAAGGAGAAGAATGATTAAGACCCAGCTATAAGGAACTAAAAAAAAACAAACAAGGAACCTTCCAAAAGGAGGGGAAATTAGCTCATTAGTTCGAGTGTTAGTACAAAGAGAGGGGGAAAAAACTGCAGTGAACACTGCAGCAAGAGCTCTCCCAGCCATTTTCACATCAAACATTTACATGATCTGATACACTCACTTGTGGCCAAATCTTAGCATCCACTGTCTAATAACTAACATGCTTATGGATTTCAGTGTTTATTATGGTACTTTTAAGTAAAAAAATCTGTAAAATGTATGGCTCCCTTGGCATTCAGCACATCTATATTCTGACCATCTAAATAAATTCTGCTAGTTTTAYTCTCTTCCATTAATTAAGGCAGAGAGGGAAAATCTTATTGTTTTAAATGCATGCTRAAGTGCTATTGCCCACAAATATTGATCCATTCTCTTTTATGCATAACAGTAACATGAAAGAATCCAAAGTGAAAGAAAGGAGAGCTGTGCAGAGCTTTTATCTGAAGTTCTCAGATTCTTCTGTAGAGTTTAGAGTAGGACCACATTTTAGTTCTGGAATATTCATAAATACACAAAACAGATGTACTAACTGAACCATAGTTTATATGAACATACTTGAAAAAAAATGAAAAAGCAGGGAAGGAAAACAGATCCAGAATATCTCTGCAGGGATTCAAATAACCTTTTTCAGATACTACTCATTTGACTAAGGCCATCTTACAACACCTGCAACTTCTTCCAAATTCTTAACCAAGACCAGACAACATTGCATTCTTCTTTCCCAAGTGAATCAATGATTGATTTTCCCTGTGTTTCTCTAGGGCTTTCAGTGATTGACAATGTACGTCCCTTGGAGGAGCMGTATTTCTAAATAAATACAAAATCTATGTGTCAGACAGTTTTGTGCTGCTTCAAATAGCATTTATCAGTTAGAATGGAAACCTAAAATACATGTATATAAAATATCAAACTTCAATCTGTTTGCTTTACTTCTGTCAAACAATTATTGAAGAAATACTAAAATCCAAATTGTAAAAAATCAAGAAATTCTATTTTGATAATTTTGCATGGTCTTCTATCATATAATGCACTGGTAGAGCTCTCCCACCTAAGAAATATGGGTCAGGTAAAGAATAAACAAAGGACCTTGAATTTTAGGGAAGCAAACTTCCAGCTCTTCAAGAGCTAGAAGCTGGTCAATAGGACTGCCTGAGAAAGTGCCCTGAAGAAAAAGGGAGCAGAACAGAGCTAACAGATCTCCAAAGACACTCTCCACAGAGGGCAAAAGTTTCTGAGCTCCAGGCATAAGAAATCGAGGAAGGAAGGCAACGAATCAACCAAGGCCCAAGAAGGAAATGAACAGGCAGTGCATTCCACAATGTGAAGGTTGGAACAGATATTCTGGGAAAAATAGAGATATGCAGTACCAAGGTTTGTCTGGAGCTGTGCATCCCCCGGTAGGAGACGTAAAGAATAAGAAGGGCCTCACAGCCAGGAAAGGAAGGTCAGAGGAACCGTACCTCGCAGAGGACACGACCAACTAATGGATAGCAAACAATGCTAGACTTGTCTTGCAAACAAGACTGATGTACTCAACAAGTTTTTTGCCTCAGTCTTCACTGGCAGCCTCACACCTCTTAAGCAGACCACAAGAAGGAGAGTGTGGGAGAAACTATCAGAGATCAGGTTAATGAGTATCTGAGGAACTGGAATTTATAGAAATATACAGGACCTGACAAGATGCATCCCAGAGTCCTGAGACTGAAAGCATTGCCAAGCCCTTCTGCATAACATCTGAAAAGTCATGGCACTCAGGGAAAGTCCCAGGTGACTGGAAAAGGGGAAACATAGTAGCCATCTTTAAGATGGAAAGAAAGAAGGACCCTGGGAACTACTGACCTGTCAGCCTCTCCTCTGTGCCTGGGAAGATGGAACAGATCCTCGTAAAACCTTTGCTAAGGCACATGGAGGACAGGAAGGTAATTTGGGACAGCCAGCATGGTGCTGGAAGGACAAGTCCTATCTGACCAACCCAGTGGCCTTCTAAAACTGAGTGACTGCATCAGTGGACAAAGGAAGAGCTACAGATGTTCTTCTTCTGGACTTCTGTTACAGCCTTTGACACAGTCCCCCTGAACCTCTTTCACTCCTAATTGGAGAGAGATGGATCTGATGGGTGGACTGTTCACAGCACAATGAATTGGCTGGATGGTCACATTCAGAGAACTGGTCAATGACTCAATGTCTGCATGAGATCAGAAGTGAGTGGTGTCCCACAGGGACCTGTATGGGAACCAGCGTTATCTGACACCTTCAGCAATGACACAGACAGTGGGATCAAGTGCACCCTCAGCAAATTTGCAGTCAACACAAAGCTGAGTGGTGCAGCTGACATGCCTAAGGATGGGATCTCATCCAGAGGGACCTGGACAAACTCTAGGAGAGGGCCCATGGGAATCTCATGATGTTCACCAAGGCAAAGTGCAAGGTGCTGCACCTGGGTCAGAGCAAACCGCTGGCACCAACGCAGGCTGGTGGATGAAGGCATGTACACAGCCTTGCAGAAAATAATTTGGGAGTACCAGTGGTTGAGAGGCTGGACATGGCCCAGCCATGAGCACTCCCAGCCCAGAGAGCCAAACGTGTCCTGGGCTGCATCCAGAGCAGCGTGGGCAGCAGGGTCAGGGAGGGGATTGTGCCCCTCTGCTCTGCTCTGCTCAGACCCCACCTGCCGGGCTGCATCCTGCTCTGGGGGTCCCTGCACAGGAAGGACATGGAACTGCTGGAGTGAGTCCAGAGGAGGCCAACAAGGTGATCACAGGAACAAAGCTCCTCTTCTATGAGGACAGACTTAAAAAGTTGGATTGTTCAGCATGGAGAAGAGCAGGCTCTACTGAGACCTTCTAGTACTTTATGGGGGTTTATAAGAAAGATGAGGACAGACATTTAGCCATGGTCTGTTGTGACAAGGRATGACAATATTAAAACTAAAAAAGGGTAGATTTAGATTGGATATAAGGAAGACATTTTTTATTATGAGGTTGGCAAAACACTGAGACAGGCTGCCCAGAGAGGTGGTGGATGTTCCATAGCTGGAAACATTCAAGGCCAGACTGGAGACAAGGCTCTGGGCAACATGATCTTGTGGAAGATGCCTCTGCTTACTGCAGGGTCCYATTCTCAGAGCCTATGATTAGAAGACAGTCTCTTTCTTTCTCACAAGAAGTGAAAGATTTCACAAGTTGGATACCTACAATGGGCAATTAGGGAAACAGACAGAAAGCCATTCGCACAAGGTCCTAGTAAAATAAGGAATTCCAAAACCCTAATTTCCTCCTTTCCTCTCCTTACATTTCTGATACATTTCAACTGTGCAACACCTGAGCTCAGAATAATAAAGCTTAAAAAGAAACTCAAACTCTCGTGAGTCTGGGACGTTTTTCCCCTTCTCTTGTTGTGTTAATGTATTAAGAGATTTTACCAGTTGTAGACAGCAACAACAAAAAGATACTTCCAATCCTGAATCTTACGCCATCTAATGCAATCCTACCCYTGTACCACTGTCAGCCAGACAGCATAATTCCTCTAAGAGAGGATGAATTACAAGGGATGATGGATTGAGGACAGGTTTTGCAACCATCTTTGTCTCATTGTTTCAAAAGAGTACGAGCCACTTACCTGGACAACAGAAGAGGTTGCCTCTTTCTCTCATTTATGTAATTCTGGCTTTATTTACCAATACTGAGATTTTTATTTTTCTCTTTGATATGTAATACTGCATTTCAAAAATCAAATTCAACTCAATCTTGAATACTACCAACCATATAGGTTCCCTTAATTTACAACTAAACTAATAGTGAGTGTAACAAATATAGAAAAGAATGGCAGAAATAAGATGGCATATTCAATTTGTCCATACTTTGGTTCTGTAAACATTCCTTATATGTTATATATCTCATGCTCCTTTGAAAGGCTGGGGCTTTAGGAGCAATCATGCTCTTAAACTAATCAGAACCACATGGAGGGTCTGTCCAACTGAAGCAAAACTGGGAAGTCTATTAAAAGTTAACTATGAAGTTATTTCATATATATATAACTTATGGAGTTACTACAGAGGCCAATTTAACAATGTTAGTGTCTTGGTATTGTTTAAAACAGAGCATGTCAATGAAATGACTCACACTACCACTGATATTTCTACAAATCAGATTTCTCAAGTTTCTCAAACAACTTCAGACATATAAAAGAGACAGAAAGCCGGACAAAACCCCTATTCCTACGCCTTTCCTCCTGTTGCCTGTTTCTGACAGGGAGACTACAGAAGAGCCAAACCCCCGCAGTTTCATTTACATTAAACGTTCACATCTCTATTCCATAATGCAAATCTGGACTTGGTACAATTTTGTTTTAAACACTACTGAAATCACAGAGGCAGTAAATAGTTCACAGTATTAAACACCAAAGAATGGAAAAAGCAAGCATGAGCAATTCAACAATTTAAAGCCCTCAACAGTTATTTAGCAGACATGATACTGCCACGTTTCATTTAATGTGTACTGTATGCATTATGCTATTTAAAAATGAAGTGACATATATGAGCAGGAGACAAGTCCATTCATCTGCTAATAGGTCATGATAGACATTCACAATTTTGAAYGTAAACTATAATCAGGTGCCAATATCAACAAAACAAGCAGACAGCTAGTGCTTGGTTTGCTTGGACTTTTTTTAAGCCTTTTTCAGTTTTGTGTGTGGATTTTGCATATGGGGAAGGGAATTAAGTAGTGCTTACTAGTGCTGGACACAATATGAGCAGAAATCAGGCAGCATCAATGCACAGCTCTGTAAATGCAGCTATTTTTGACCTCCAACATTCTTGCTGAAAGTCTAGGTCACAGAACAGGACTTCAGAGGGCTTCCTTTGTGTGATTCAAGCTCATGGTTGTGAGTCACAGTTAAACAGAGACCACTGTCAATAACAGTGGCAAAGGATCACATTTGGGGAAAATTTCTCCTCTCTGATCTTCATAGCATAAATAATGGTTGCTCTGTACATGTTCCAAGTGCAGAACTCCCATTGAGGCTTCATTTTAAGAAAAAAGAAAAATTAAAAAAGAGTACAGAATACAGAGCAGTGATCTACACTGTGGATAGGAGACCCATAGCATGAATTAGAGAATAACTGCCCTTAATTTGAACTCAAGTTCTTCCCTGCTTCCCCATATTGTATCCAAAAGATCCATGTGTAGCTGTGTTTTTGAGTCCTGCTGCAAGTGTGACAAGAGCAATAACACTCACCCTGATGGCTAATACAAAACACGYATTTCCAACAAAAACAAGCAAATTCATTTGGTAAGACCAGCTGATGAAAAAACATCTGTTGTGTACTTCAGGATGATGTTGTATACCCACAGTGAAAAAAATAACCTTGAAGGTTCAATGTTAARAGGCAGAAAAGACACTTTGTCTTCGGAGTGCTGACAAATTATTGTATTTTCAGTGCTTCATACAGATTTATTTGCGTATGTGTGATGGAAGCACCACTGAAAGCCTTTCTATTAGAGGGAGAACAGAAAACTACWCCTTCCAATACAAAATTCTGCTAATGCAATTCTTGTTGTGCTTTAAATACAACCATAGGGCTTTTATTTTCCATCAAGGGAATATAATACCTCTCACGCATCAGAGCACCATTTGTTGAACAACTTCACCCAGCGTTTGCAGAGTAACTTTTATCAAGTTGTGCTTATATAAATCAACCTCTATGGTTTTTGCAACTCACTAGAACTCTCTCTTTACTCTTCTGACTTTTCCAAAACTGAAAAAAAATAGAAAAATAGAAAAATTGACCTCATGGGAAAAGAAAATGCATTTGATGTACACAAGCTTCCAACAGACTCAGCCCTACAAAAGCTGCATGAACAATGCCCATTTTCACCCCACTGAAATTTTTTTTCCTGTTCCCAGGGCAGCTTTTATGATAGCAGCAACCCTAGCACAGACAGTTTCAGTCGACTGTTTTCATTGTGAGCAGCCTCAGTAATTAAACAGGTCTCAGAGTTACAGACCCTGATGTGTCAAGGTCTACACTAGCACACACCATCACTATGCATGACAGAAACATGGAAGGAAATTTTAACCCAAAACCAACAGGAATAACCTGACAAACAGCTCCTATGTCTGCAGTGGGCAAGTTAGGCAAGACACTGCCAGGAAAACCTTGGATTTGTCCCACTGACAGGAGAACTGAACTTGACTACTGCTTGSGTGTAGAAAATTCTGATACAAAGGAAAAGGCTTCTCAAATACYATTACAAAGAACAAACTAGTATAGTTTAATAATAACCACCATTTAAGACAACCTTTTAGGAGCRGTGGGAAATTATTAAACATTATTGTTAATACATAAAATGAGCTGTTTTCAACATTAATCTCAGTCTGAGAAAAAAAATTACTAGCATAGCTATTAACATGCTTAAGTCAAAGCTTTATACAAAACTGGCCTGCTTGCAAAATTCTGGGCAAAACTCAGTTCCAAGTTTCATTTACAAAAGARTTTCAAGAACTGGCATTTGCTAAAAATGGAAAGAAGAAGTCAAGATGCAACTTATGCTGGAGTTTTTAAACATGATGAGGAAAAAGAAGCAAATGTCTCTGGCACAAGGTCACTCCCTGTTCAGGAACTTGGCTTTGGAGTGTTAGGTTTTGCATGGAAAAAGCTGGGTGGGTGGATGGGGATAAATGCTAGATGGAAGGGAAGATAAATAAACATTTCCTACAAAACATTTGGGTTTTAATAGGATTTTAAAAGAGGAGGGACTCAATATATTGATTATCAATGTCTTTCAGTACTGATTTTAAATCCATTCCCATCATAACCTTTCCATCTTTGATAAGATATTCTTAAAAATCTGGTCTCATTATTATTATCCACAGAAAAGGTATTTTTTCTATTTCTAAAAARTTTATTCTTATCACTCATACTTTAATATGGAAAAAGCCTGAAAAAAACTCAAATTAAAAGTCAGCACTGGAGTATAAAACACCAACTATATGCACTTTTCACTATCATTGATGTGTAACAATTCTAACTGACAGCAATCTGCCTTTATAAAAATAAGGATAAATAAGAAAGTGAATAAACAAAAAACAGAAGATTAATATTAGGAATATAAAATAACTACTGTGAATGAAGGTGCTTGCAGCTAAGGCACCAGTGCTTATTACCACTTAGGAAGCAGCAGATGCTCAGGCACTAGATGTCCAGGCATCTTCCTCACTGGCAACACACTAAACCTCTTAAAAACCTCTGGAAGACCAATTAAAACAAGTCTTCAGGTCTGTAATTGAACAATATGAGAATACAACTTTCAAAATAAGCACCTCTGACATGACACACAGAGAATAACTGCTCTAACCAATCCTTCTTTCAGCTGGCTTGGACAATCTTATAAGCAGAAGTGAAGGAGCAGGTGCCTATTTGTGAAGAACAATATCAAGAAGGTAAGTAAATGCCCTCAAGGAACCAGTGAAAGTCAGATTCATAGTCTCAAGGAAGGCACTGGAAACAAGAAAAAAAAAAGATCAACAGTATTTCATTAGCCAAAAGCCACAACAGGCTGGCTGGAATGCAAAAATAAAACAAAATAAAATAAAATAAAAGGAAATATGAAATTTGCAGGGGAAAAAACCTAAGGATATGATAGAGACCGTATAAACATCAGTAAGTATGTCCAAAACAATCTGTGCTCTTATTAATCATAATTCTACAATGATAAAAAGACGGTCTTTTGGARTGAAAACAGTCATCACTGTCACATGCTCCATTATGGAAAGGATTTATGTGGTTTCCTCTTAGCAATGTAAACCAAGGCTTGATAAGTTCCACGTGCTCTGCTTTTCAAAGCCCTCTTATGGCAACGACTGGGCACTACAGCGCTAACCCACACTGAAAAACAGCAAGAAATACTGSAAGAAAGGAGTTTTGCTCCACAGTGTTTTAATATCACAAAAAGCAGAAAGTTAAACAGAACAAAGAATAGTTGCTTTAATACAGAACTGAATTTTGGGGTCATATACCTTTGCTTTAATGTTGGCAACTTTACACCAAAATATCTTGTACCTTGCAAAATTATAATCACATTGCATTTACAGCAAATCCCCACTTCTCAKCTCAAAATATAGTTCTGTATTTGAAGAAAAATTTGGAATCTAAGCCCATATTAATAGTTCTGAGGCAAATTTGTACCACTTTAATGCTTTTTATGACCTTTACTTTAAATCAAGGATCTCTTCAGGGACATTGGTAGTTACAGTCTCCWATGAAAAATGCTAAAAATACACCTTTATCTCTCTGATTTCAAGTGGATAAAAGGCCATGGGTACTCATCACTGCTGCATTAATTTTCATTTGTTTTGCTTAAACAAGAAAGGTTTCATTTCCATCAATGGTCTCATTAGTACAGACTTACTTGTATCTGTGGTATAAGAAGTGCTCCATAAAACCAAATTTTATTTCRCATCAGTCAAGACTTTTCATGCTAGCATTTCATGCACAAATAYAACACCACATGCCTTTGAACCTGCTCACCTTTTTCTTATTTACTTGTAGAAATAGCCTGTCCACCTGCTCAAAAAGACACCAGAGGGTTGATTTACAGGACACACTGATAGATTCAGACTTTCCTAATGACCAAATGTAAGGAACCTACACTTTTATCTTGGCATCACCATCAGGCCACTTTAAAGAGGAACTGAAGTTCCTCTACACATTTTACAAGACTCTTTCAAAATGAGCACAATTTCCATTTCTCAACTGGCATGTTTTCAAGGCAATCCCTCTTGAGCCATAACAAATAAGAAGAAACATGAAAGAATATAACAAAAAAAAAAGGCTACCATGAGATCTAAGATTACATCATGTTCTACAGTTTTTAAATATGCACCCACTAAAAAGAGATCTACAGTTTGGGGGTCAGCATTTCAGTGTAAGTAGTCAGAAGTCTGTTGGTTGCAATACTACTTGTTACAGCACAAAATAGTAAATGATCACCTGTAAATTGTTCTTTAGGTGGGACTTTTATAACATGGAGAGATGCAAACATGGAAGTGTGAATTTTGGCTGTGAATTTAACTAAAATTTGTGAATTTAACTAAAAAAGGAATAGTAAAAATGTACTATAAAAGCAGAGCCTTCTTTCTCCTCTATAGACTTTCAACACCACCTTTATCAAACCACACAGCTAATGAAACAGAGAGTTTTTCTCATAGAAAGGTTTGGGTTTGGGGACCTCTAAAAGTCACCTAGTCCAATCCCCCTGCAATGAACATGGACTTCTTCAACTAGRTCAGATTATTTAGTTCCCCATTTAATCTGACCCTCAATGTTTCCAGCTATGGGACACCCACCACCTCTCTGGGCAACCTGCTCCAGTGTTTCACCAACCTCATCACGAAAAATGTCTTCCTTATATCTAGTCTGAATCGATTCTACTTCAATTTAAAACCAGAATCTGCAAATGCCCCTGGGCAAGCATGATGATTTTGTATCTTTAATGCTATGGATAAACTTTATCATTCCCTAAATTCTCCCTTGCATTCTTCATTGAAATCCTTAAATTGATTCTTAATCCCACAAAATGGGAAGAACTTTCTTGGAGACAGTTCCTGATCACAAAGAAAAGTGTGTATCCCTGCTGTGTCCCAGCAAGCAAAGAGAGGATCCAGAAGAGCACTTGGGGCAGGGAGAGGGACTTCTTCAAGCTGGCATGTCCTCAAGGGMTAAAAGGTAAATCATGATTATAAATTCACATGCTCTTACTGTAGCTAACAGAGCACCCCAGGACTCCCAGTCCCAAAGGACCTGAAAGCTGTGCAGGGAGACCGCAGACAGAACAGCTCTCTGCATGAGATGCTCAAMTGCAGCCCCTCGTGTGTTTCTTTACAAGAACATTTTAATGTCCGCTCTGAAACACACCAGCTGCAACAACTAAACAAAATATAGAAAAACTGAGTAATTCCACACCAGTTTTCCTTTTTTGGTCTCTTTTTTAATGCTTTATGGTTATGACATTTGGTTTTTTAAACTGGGTCCTTACTGCATATAGTRTTTTACGCCTGTAAAGAATAATTACTTGAAGAGAGAATGTTGAAAAAAACCCAGATCACTGGCCCCTGTCCTGTTTGAACTAAGTCAATTTTCCGTGCATTTAAATCATATTAAATTTAACTCCAGGAAGTTTAAACTGTCAATAACTCAAAATACATCCTGTTAGATAGGGCAGACACTTGATTCTCCTGATTGTTTGACTCTTGCTGAAACATACCTGTAACTCATTTCAAAATAATCACTGTTTAAAAAACAGGGTAGATTGTCCATGTTCAGAAAAATAAATGTTTCATAAATGAAAAAACAAATTTGTCTTTTTAATTCACGCTTACCTTGCAATTCTAGCTCAGATATACTGTTTTATTCCACTGAACAAACATTACTGAAATAACTCTACCAAGACCCCATCAGCAAAGACTGGTTTTTTTTCCATATGGAAAAAATACTGGTATCATTTTCCATATGTCTTTGCTTACTTTCAGTTCTAAATATAAAAACATTGCAAACAGAAACAGGCATAGAAGAGTTAGCRAATCCTGCAAGAGCCAAAACCTGGACAGAAACGCAACATTGTAAGGCAAACAGGTTTGGACTCAAAATGAAATTCCAAGATTCTGAGTGCTATAGGAAGCAGCTGCTAAACTCAAAAGACATCAGTRCATTTTCATCAAATTTTGCTTGGTTGTTTTTTAAATTTTGTCTGGTTCTGTTGTTCTTCTTSTTGTTTTTTCAAGTGTTCACAGAAAATTAACTTGCTGTTTTGACAGCCCTAGTATGTAAAGCATGGACGAAAGAGCAACTGTATACATTAAAAGGCTGCTTCCCACTTCCAGCCAAACAAGAGCAAATATGTTCCTGAAACCCAGCCAAGCAGCTGTATTCCAAAAAGGTTCTGTTTTACTCTTAATTTGGAAACAAAGGAGACGGCTTTGCAATGTATTATTTGCATTACTCTAATAATCTAGAAACCAGATTGTGTGCCTGTACATATATATATACATACMTATGACTGTAATTTGGCTGACTAGACTGAATCATCATATTTTCAGCTGTTTTAGTAACAGACCTTTGTTTAATTGCAACAAAGGGAAAAAGTTGCCATTAAACATTTCAACAAAGACAAAAGTTACACGTCATCTTCAAGTAAGGGAAAGAAAGAGCTTTGGCTTCAAACTGCGGGCTGTCTGGCTGCTTGTGCTTCATGCAAYACATGGCAATTCACAGACAGGACACACAGCTTCAGAACAAATGAATTCGTAGTCAGCTCTCACTAAGGATTCAATGCTGACAGATCCTCAGTAACTGCAGTGTCAATAAAATGCCTCTAACTCCACTGCACTCTTCAGATTTTACAAAGGTGTTTTTACTTCCCCAGGAGCATCCCCCATTTGCACAGACCCTACTTCATGGTAGTTTTTCTCAAGCTTGAGTAAGCCCTGAGAGCAGAGAGAAAAACCTCTGTTTCACTTAAAGTCTGGTCAACTTTCATCACTCTTCTGTAGCTAGAAAATACTCAGAAGAAAGACAGAGGGGCCAGATGTCTCTGTAGTCAGCTTGTTAGACACTGTAGAAAAGTTATTACTGAAAGAACACTTGAAGGAACTTACCAGTAGAGAAAACAAAAACGGTGTTGTTCCAAAGACCGTATGCTTTCAGAGCATCAGTAAKATTTCCTACCGCTTCATCCATAAGAGTTACCATTCCTGCATAATGGCGCCTTTTAACATCTTCTATGGAAGAATATGGTTTCAGGTATTCTTCAGGGACCTCGAGAGGTTCATGCACAGACTGAAAGGCGAGGTAGAGAAAGAGGGGCTGGGACAGAAAGGACAGAAAGGAAATTAGACTAACATAAAGTACTAAGTGCAAAACCTACTTCAGCAAAAAGCAGATCTGCTTTATCAACAGTGCAAGTAGTGTGTTTTGATTTCTCCTACAACTTCTACATCTTCTAATCTCTGCACATAAACTAAGAAATCTTTGAAAAATTACTTTTGAAAATCTGTGGAAAAACATCAGGTGTGCCTTCACTTCATAACACAATTGTTAACAACTTGTTTTTACTAAACTTCTCCCCTTATACTTAGCCTTCTCTTTCTAGAAGTGCAAAGTACTTGCTAAGCCATTTCCAAAAACTTATTAATTGTATTATAATAAAAGATATGGAGATGGGTAGCAGACCAAAACCATGCAATCAAAGCTGATTTTGGCAGCAGACAAGTTTTACCAGTGCTTTTTTCACATTTAGGTCCATGTACCCACTGAACAGTCCCAAATTACAGCTCAAACATACCTCTCTATTAATATTTCATTAATGTTTTTTACAACATTCTTTAATGTTGAAGTGACCAGAGCAGCAGCCATTGACTGTACCTTCTCAGTTTTGTGATTGGCTATAAGATCTATAGCTCTTTCTGTGAATAAATTTGTGGAGTACACATTTTTAAATCCAGTTGCCACTTCCTCTCCATCCCGAAAGTCCAGAGCACAGCGCGTCACGTTTTTTGTTTTGATAAGGACACAGCGGTCATGAGTGTAGTAATCCTCACTGCCCAGGAGATAGCCTAGAACAGGAAAAAGCATCAAATGAGAAGTCCAACATCATGTCACATAAATACATACATCAGGGGGAGAAAAAATGTTTAACATAAATGCCAAAACAGTAGTGGTTTTGAGCTAAAACACTAATTCAACCCTGGACCATCCACTGTGACATCCCTGACAGGTCACATTTAGGCTAAAGTAGGTCCACATTTAATACCTCTCAGCTTTTCACTGCTAATGCAAGCAGTAATTTTGAAAGAAATTAAACACTCTCAAAGCCTTTCAATGACTTATTATTTAGGTTTTATGTTCATTAGCATTAAACTAATGCACTGAGAACAATGACAGTGATCTAGCCATGTACTAGTCTGATTCCTGGTGGTGTGATTTTTTTAAGTTTGTAGTTTGATGTGAGACTTCCATCTCTATTAGAAAGTTTGGAGTTTTTAAAATTCATTTATTCAAAAACATCCAAGTAAGAATCAACTCTTATGATTGCAGAATCATAAGAGATGTAGAAATGCGGGACTACCTCATGTCTGCTCTAAAGGCATTTCTGATCCACTGCTGACACCAGCTGGTGAAAAAAGACATTATCATTAAGAGACATCCAAAACTAATAAAATAAAAATAAGACAGGTATAGATTTGGTCATATCTTGGACTGGCCTGTTAAGCACTGAGAGCCCTTGTGTTTTAGCAATCACAGACAAAACTTTTCCAAATCACTTGAATCCCAAAAATTACACTTGAAATTAAATTTTGGATTTCTCCCCCAATACCATGAAAAAACAGATGAATATGAAAAAATACAGATTGTTTGTTCTGCAAATAAAAACTTGGGACAAAAATCCAAGATGGAAGAACTTCACTTGAATTTTTATTAAGCAGGTTCAGCTATTTATTTCTGCAAAAACATAGATACAAGGAAAATGAAGTTGTCTTAAATACAATACAAACGTCTACAGTATTTTTAGGAGGAAAATAATTACTATCCTTTCAAAAGATGAAGTGATTTTATGGGCAGACTGTTTACATCAATGTACTCAGAGGCACATGTTGCATTTTTTSCATTTTGAATGCCCACTGGAGGAAACTCTACATCAAGTGTACCATGGAATCAAACGCCCCTAATCATATCCAATGTCTACTGGAATAACATGAACATTGTAGGATTAAACCATTATATCCCCTGAAAAATAAGGTCACATTGGGCACCCAACAACCATATCCAGAGCCAGACTGTCTTTAGGCTCCTGCATTAAGAGCCTGCTCAGCCCTCGAGTGAGGTTTCACAAAGAACAGCACCCTATCCTCACCTATGCCAGGAAAAAGATCCCAAGATCCTGWGAAGGGATGGGAGAAAGCACAAACGTTTAAACCATGAGCTGTTACATTCTGACCCAGGTGTATTAGCTTAATTCAGATGCAAAACTAAGGCCCTGAGCTCCCTGAAGAGTGCAAAGAGATACACTATCCAAGGGAAGAGTTTTTCCCACCTAACATTTGCACCAACATCATTCATCAAGGGCACACCCATACCACAGTCACGCTCTTCCTTTAAGCCTGAGGTGAGACAAAAGCAAGGCAGGCTTCTGCACTTAAATGAATTATTTTGAAATTCACTGTTCAAGGAAAGTGTTTTAAAAACCAGGTGGAGATGGACCTCTTYGAGCTCCGTGCTGTGTAGAGTGAGATGTATAGCAGACAGCCCAAGTCATGTAACATCCATGACACTTATGCAAAACTAATACGTATGGAATCGACTATGGAACAAGAGCCCAAATTGCAAGAGGAACAATAAACAATGAGCAGCTACAAGTTATTCTGCAAGCAATGCACTCACACTAGGACAATCTATTTTTTAGCCTGAGAGCTCAACTTCATAACTTCGGAGTTTTTGGATACTCCTTTATAGAGACTTTCACACCATCTTGTTATCAGCTCTGGAAAATCAGTGCTACACAAAAACTGGCTGTAGGCCCACTCCCTATCTCCCCTCTGTTGCTGTAGGTAGGATACAGAGAACTGGGAATAAAGTCAAGTTTGGGAAGGAGGGAGGGGTGAGGGAAGATGGTAAGAGAGAAATACCTCATTTCGACCCATACAATAACTCCAGTACTTTCTTATGCAAGCTGTAAACCTTGAGCATACATTTAAGGCATTATCATATTTTAAGCAGTGATACTTCAGAAATATGCATACCCAGGTATTGGTTTACTTACAAACTAACAGTAAATCTGCTGTTCTTACAAGAATGGGACACTTGCTCACCCTTTTTCAACCAATTGAACTGATTGCCCATGTTAAAACAAAGCATTACCAAAGTAAGTGTCAAATCCTCTGCGAGTTGGAAGGCATTCTTTCCTGTACATCCCCAAATGCCACTTCCCCACCATRTGAGTAACATATCCTGCTTCTTGAAGTAGCTCTGGTAGGAGTTTCTCATCCAGTGGCAGACAGCTGGGCTGGCATGGCCAAATTATCTGGTGTTGTAAACCTGTATGAATCTAAGAGAGAAAAGAAGCGTTAGAGATGACTGAAAATGCAGTCCACAGGTTAATTTATAAGGGAGCCCAGAAGGAAGCACAGCTGTATAAGAGAGTAGCATTAGTCTTAAGGGCTCTTTATTTTACCATTGCARCACTCAAGATGATGAGGAAGCTGCAGGTGGAAGTCAGGGGTTGCATGGAGGAAAACAAGAAAACAGCRCTGCAAGAGTTAACGTCTTCCCAGGCATAAATCAAGCACAATTAAAAAACAAACAAAAACAAACCAACCCTAACAGAAATAAACCCAAAGCCTTTTATACTTTTAGTTAGAAATCTAATAGGTAAGAATCACCATTATGGTCTGTTTGAAGGCTAGGGTCATCTCAACTTGGAGCGAGAGATTTTGGGAAATGGGATTGAAATGGACAAAAATGCACATTGTTAGTGAAGCTATCAAGCTTTTGCTTGTATCAGAGAACAGTCACTGGAGGAAAGGCTGATAACAGAATACTATTTTTCTATTACTCTTCTAAATGGATATTATACATACACATTTATATATATATTTGCATCATTTAAATGAGTACAAAAACTATGAAAAGCATTTGAATATGGGGATGACACAAGTTTTACACTGCYTAGATCTGACACTTAATGGTTCTGCTTAAGTTTCCAATCTTTCCAATCTTAACTTTCCAATCTTCCAATCTTGCTGAATTACCTCTTTACAAAACCATTACCAACGATACTTGGAGAAATACATTGTGCTTGATGCAAGGAACCTCCTCAGCTGCTGCATATTGTAAGCTGACTTCTGTCCACTTCCCCATCTTCTCCATAATCAAAAAGGCATTACCCTAAACCTAGACCAGCACATTACCTATAAAAGTATAAATATCTTGGTTTTTTACTAAATATTTCTAGTAATCTGTGTGTGTCAAACCACAAAGCCTCCAAGGCCCCCTGGGGCAGAGGGCACCAGGTTTTCTGACTCCACTAAGCACACCAGCATTGCAAGCTGCATGACTAACTTTCAAAKCACTACTTTATCAACTCTCTGAACTGACTTTTAAACCAAATTAGCCCTGATCTTAGGCAACACAGTAAGGAAGGCTCTCTTCTAAATGACCTACTAGTTACTCATTTTCTTTGAACAAGGATGTTCCAAAAATTAAATTTTATATTATATATAAAAATATATTTTAAATATTTGAAAATGCTATATTACAGAAAACATTGTTTATATACAGAAGGACACAAACTAGCAAAACATTGTAATTTCTTGCACTGTATCTGGAAAATGAGAAAAATGAGGAAGTTAGAGCTATCTTACATCAACACCACTGCTTTTCTTTCATACAGACTGCAAGGTGATAYCAAAATTCTAGCTCCAGAGAGGACTAGATTAACTCACTTTCTCAAGTCTCTAAGTGAATCATAACCATGGGTAAAACAATTTTTTTTTAAATCCTGCATATTTGCTGCATAATTATTGCTCCTCTATTAAAAAGAGAAGTTTACTTTCCATTTTCAAATATTAATTTATTCAACAAAGTTGAGTAAAGTTGCAACAAGGTCAGCACAAAGATCATTAAATTATTAAGGCAGATATATGGCATGAATTTAAATCCAGATTGAACCATAGGCATTTTCAATGTCCAGTTTTAAAATGTGATGCAGCAATGGCCCATTTCTTGGAAAACATTCAGACTATGAACCGTATTTTAAAAGCAGAMACAATGAAAAAATATTTTAGGTTATTTCACAGAACAATTTAAAAAGCTGGTATAGATAAGGTAAAATGCTTCTTTCTATTAATTTTTATTGATTCCTGGAGTTTCTAGGAACAGGATAAATGTTGATTGGAAAGACTGTCACCTAGAACAACAACATTCCTGCAATAAGAGATAGCATCCACTAGCACAGATGACGTTTTCTATCACTCAGTGTAGTTACTCTGGCTAATCACATGGAGGCACAGGACTTCTTGAGAAAGAGGGGAAGCTTCTGAAACATGCTTAACCCTTTGAGAGTTTCTTCCTTCTGTCCATGCTGTATGTCCATACTTCCTTTCCTGCCATTCCCCGTCCCCCCATGATTTTGCCAAAATTGCAAAGAGGAAGGGAAAGGGTGGAAGTACACCTGTGCAACTGAGGAAAAGAAAAAAAAAAAAAAAAAAAAAAAAAAAAGTTAAAAGCAGGCTAATGACTGCGAAATAGCTGGAGACTACCACCCAGACTAAGGCTCACTCTGTGTGCACTCCATTGAGGAGCATGGAACACCTCCGGTACCAGGTGGAGGTGAGTGTACCGCTTGTTACGCATTTAAGCGCTGCACTGGAGAACAGGTTGCAAAAAACCGAACAAGCGGTGCTGATCTGCTTTCTGTCTGCTCTCGACCGTGTGCCTGTCCAGTGGAAAAATATCCGGGAGTCAGATGACTAGGGCAGGAATATCCTCCGCGACAGGCTGCCRTGACCTCGGCTTTTCTGGAACAGAACAGTTTGCACTGATTCCATGCTTAATTTACTCCGCGCTCGCGAGGTAAAGTGAAGTTTGCATTTCAGGGCAGCCGCTTTCCACAGCGCAGCGGCACAGAGAGGCAGGAAGCCCCAGCGACACGGGCACCGCCAGCAGCAAGCAGCGAGCACCCACAGCATCACCCGGCGCACCCCGGGCGGGGTCTGTGCCGCGGGTCCCAGTGCCCGCCCTACCTGGTAGCGGCCCGAGAGGAGCTGGCTGCGGGACGGCGTGCAGAGCGGCTGTGTGTAGTAGCGCTCCAGCCGCACGCCGCCCGCCCCCAGCGCGTCCAGCCGCGGCGTGCGGATGGCAGAGCCGTGCCAGCCCACGTCGCCCCAGCCCAGGTCGTCGGCCAGCACCAGCACCAGGTGCGGGGCGGAAGGGCGCGCTGCCGCCGGGCGCGGCGGGCACAGGGACAGGCACAGGGACAGGGACAGGCACAGCAGGCGGCTGAAGGACAGACACAGCCCCGGCGGCACAGCCGCCCGCCGCGCCATCCCCGCCACCAGGAACTGGGCCGCGGGCACCGCCCCGCAGCCGGGCCCGCCCGCCGACAGCACACGGGGCGGGGTCGGGGCAGGGCTCGGAGCCTCGGATCCTGCTCTGTCCCAGCTGCAGTGGCGGTGCGGGCATGTGCYGGGGTCGGAGCCGGGCAGCTGTACCCCAATGGGGTTTGAGATTAGTGTAAGGAAGAAATTGTGAAGGTGTTCCCGKTGTCGGCAGAATATTCGACTCACTGATGCTGACGGTCCCTCCTGATTTTGTCTTTCTTCGAGTACGTTAAACATCGGGTTTAAACCCGATGGTGGAGCCTTTCCCAGGAGAAYCAGGGAGCTATGTACGAGATTGTGTCTCAAGTCCTCCATGGTTTCGAGGAAGTCAGCACAACACCATGGGAACAGGACAGACCTTCTGGTAAATTCAACTGGACTTAATTCTGCCTTCAYAGCAGCTCTTCATCTGTAATACTGCCCACAGAGCTTATTCCATAAGCAGAATGTGTAAGCAGAGTGAGGCAGCTGCAACACACACATGGCCTCGCTGCTGGCCAATGTGCGGGATAGCCTGGGAAAAACAAGTTGCCGCCATCGCCGAAAGTGCAGCTGAGCTGAGCGAGACAGCGATTATTCACATTGGAGAAACGCTCCTGTCAGCATCAGCTGCTAGTGTGCACACGCACACGAGAGAGACCCATGTGTCTGCTATCCCCCTTCAGCCTCCATCCCCCTGCAAAATCATAAGCAACCTTGTGCTTTTTTTTTTTCCCCCTCTCCATTTTGTCCATTCGGATGAGAGGCCTAGATCGAGGCCTGGCTGTAAGATGGTGCTTATGACTGTTACAGTGTAGGAAGGAAGTGAAGTAACACAAAAGCAGAAATAGCAGCAATGTCACAGGTCTGTTTCTTCAAGTCATGTAATCTTCTAAAGCAATATTGGAAACAACCACTACTTTAGTTATAATCGTGATGTAAAATGTAAGACGGTGAAAAGACAGACATAGCTGTCAGCCCTGGTCCATTTTGTTCATCCATGAAATACACATATATTTCAGTGTCTAGTGAAAGATCAAAAATTCACACATTTTCCATTTAGCTGGAATGGTAAATATGTGTATTTCCAAATCTATACAGCCATTCGGTAMCAGGTGAAAGAAGGGTCCACAATAAAAGATTGTTTTTCTTGGTTAGAAAGCCAAATAATGAGTATACTAGACTCCTGACTATTTCCTGACAAATCTCTATAGAAAGAATGGTCCTGCTGCTATGAATGAAATCAAGTGGTTAAGCCTATGAAGCACCCAGGTTGGAAGTTTCTTCAATCCCAAGGATTTCCCTGCTGGTTTGAAAACAACAGCTATGATGAGTGATGTCAGCTTTTTTTTTCTACAATGAGAATGTACTACTGTCCTAAAGTCAGTTTTACCTCAAGTAGCTCTCAGGAACACTGACAAGCTGGTATGTGACTATGAGTAGTATTGTTTTTTAAATGTGATTCATACTGTTCAAAACGTGCAGAGTTCTGATTCATCTTGTTTCTCGTTCAGATCCCATGACCAATCGCAAATGTCTCACTGAACTGTTTCTTTTTCCAACTTCTTCCATGTTCTTATTATGGGTAAAGTTTCAATCAAATGTCAGCACATTCCCACAGAAACCCTATTTATTCTCCCATAATAAGTACTTTGAAAATCACTAGCACAGTGCTAGTGAAACCTGAAATTTTGCAACAAAATTCATAATTTCATACTTTCAAAGTTATCATGGTGTTCAAGTGTAGCTGAATTAATATTTCCTTGTAGAAAAGTGTCGAGAGTTAAGTAATGCCTATCCTACTCCACTAGAACTGGATAACCTGGTTGCCTGAYCAGAGTTAAAACATTAAATTGAACTATCTTAAATATACTGCAGACACTGCACCATCATGGTCACATTTTCTAGATATTTTTGTTTTATTGTTTATTATTAGCTGAGGGAATTGGAATCCCAAKCAGGAAAAAACTACTTCTCTCAGACAGTATTCTCTTGAATCAGAAGAATAAATCCAGGAAATAGTCTATGTTCGGTCTCCTCTGTTTCAGTTTATCTTTTTTGAGTTTGGGGTTGAATAATTTGGATGTTGTTTTGGGATTAGTGATTAGAGGTCATTAGAGTGACACACAAGATTCCAGTATCCATTTTCATGCAAAGCATGAACTGGACACTTTTTGCTATAGCACACGGAAAATTTGAACAAAAATTCAAATATTAATAGTATCATCTACTCTGGTGGGCAAAAACTCTGGAGATGGAAAAATATAGGAAAAAGACAAAAAAAAGTGTCTGAGAAAACTGCTTTTTGCCTATCCTGATTTGAGTATTTCAGAAGATTTCCGAGCTTACCAACTGTCATTTTTTCACCTCATTGCAGATGCGTCTCCTCTGTTAGCTAATGAGGTTGAGAAAGACTCTAAAGAAGTCTTTGTACACTGGTATTTCTGTTTGATTGGTTAGAAGTCCTCTTAGACTCAGATGTACTTCTTATACATCTTTGCTCCTATCCACTTCCTCTTGTCAACACAAATTTAGGCAACACCATATCTCAATCTGTAATGGAAAGAAGAAGTAACAGGAAACTATGAAAGCTGCTGAACTCATCCCCCACCTCATTTCTTCAGGCTTATGTACTTTCTTTTAAATAACCTTGAAAAATTGACTTATGTCTGTGAACCTCTACATGGGCATGATTTGTAAACTTTGTCTTGATGCTGTTTCATTTTTCTGTACTGTGGAGAATGCGATGTTGAGCTGTTCTGATGAATACTCAGTAAGCTGTCTTAGGTATCACAGTAAAAAAAAGCCAGGTCAACTAGGAAGCACTTTCAAACATGGTTATCACAGCTGCAGTGCTTCTAATTTGCAGTACCTGCAAGGCTATTTCAGTCCAACTCCTGTCCTTGCACAGGGCAACCCCAAGAATCACATTGTGTGCCTGAAACCATACTCCTTGAACTCTGACAGGTTTGATGTCATGACCATTTCCCTSAGTAACCTGCTCCAGTGTCCAAAAACCCTGTAGGTAAATATGTTGGTTTTGCTTTACCCAGTTTTGGTAGTAGCGGGGGCTAAAAAAAAGATGGCTCCTGTGAGAAGCTTCTGGAGGCTTCCAMCATGTCTGGTAGAGGCAATTTCTGTTGGCTCTGAGGATGATGGGCATGCCACTGACCAAACCTRGGCCAACTGGAGATGGTGGTTATAACTCTGTGAAAACATATTTAAGAAGAGATCAAAACAAAGG
>NW_026623263.1:2948709-2964720 GCF_030028575.1 Malurus melanocephalus
CCATGGTGACCATGGTGGAGCAGGCTGTCCCCCTGCAGCCCATGGTGACCGTGGTGGAGCAGGCTGTCCCCCTGCAGCCCATGGTGACCATGGTGGAGCAGGGCTGTCCCCCTGCAGCCCATGGTGACCATGGTGGAGCAGGCTGTCCCCCTGCAGCCCATGGTGACCATGGTGGAGCAGGTTGTCCCCCTGCAGTCCATGGTGACCATGGTGGAGCAGGCTGTCCCCCTGCAGTCCATCGTGACCATGGTGGAGCAGGCTGTCCCCCTGCAGCCCATGGTGACCATGGTGACACAGCTGTCCCCCTGTAGCCCATGGCGTCCACAGAAGGTGCAGAGATCCAACCGCAGCCCGTGGAGGAGGGAGGTCCCCACGCCGGAGCGGGCGGATGTCGAGAAGGGGCCGTGTCCAGCAGGAGAGCCATGGAGAGAGAGGCCTTGCTCCCGAGATGGAACAGCCTGGCCTTRGGCCTGCACCCAGGGGACGAGGGACCCACAGTGCAGCAGTTTTGGGATGACTGTGTGCCCGTGGGGGGACTCACGATGCAGCAGATGTGTGTGGACTGCTGCTCGTGAGAGTGGAACCGCACTAGAGAGGTTCACACTGAACTGTCTCCCGTGGGAGGGACCCCATGGCAACGCAAGGGAAGGATCCTCTCCCTCAGCAGCCGCAGATCGATCTGGTGATGAACTGACCAACCCCACACCCTGAACTGACCAACCCCACACCCTGAACTGACCAACCCCACACCCTGAACTGAGCAACCCCACACCCTGAACTGACCAACCCCACACCCTGAACTGAGCAACCCCACACCCTGTTCACCCYGCCCTGTTGGTGGGAAGGAGGGAGGGARTGGGGAGAAGATTGGTGTCTTTGAGGGTTTTATTTAATTTCTTCTCCTCTGATTTTGTGAGTAATGAATCCACTTTGTAACTTAAGTGGAGCCTGTTTTGTCCATCAAAGTGCTTCCTCCCTATTCCTCATCTCAATTCATGAACMTTTTTTTGCTGATTTCTTTTTCCTCTTCACTCTTCTCTGCCCAGTGGTGAAAAGCAAGTGAGCAGGTGTTGTGGGTACCTGGCTTTCTAAATCTCGACAGTAAAGAACCTTTTCCTAACATCCAACCTAAACCTGCCTCAATTCAGCTTCAGGCTGTTTTTGTGGGTCCTGTCACTTGTGACCACAGAGAAGAGAACAGTGTCTGCCCCTCATGATGAAGTTACAACCTCAGCCACTCCTCATACAGTTTCCACTAGTTGGCCAAGGCTTGATCTTGGTGAGACAAGAGCTGTCAGTGAGAAACCCAGAAAGAAATCAGTGTCTGGGCCTGTATAATACTACAGCTGCAAAATGAGAGAGGTCTGTATCAGCTACATGGAGAAATTAGGTGTTGGGAGGTCACAGCTGGAAATGCAGTACAAGCTCATGGAGCATACAGTGTCTGAGTTCACTTGACTGTGGGAATTATAGCTGCTATTCATTATCTTTCGCTAAGGCTGCAGAAAGCCTGTCCCTTCTGCAGTCAGATTGATCCACTTGATGCATTAATATTTCTTCTGAGTCAGAAAAGGAGTTACAAACCTGATTCCATCAGACTGGGATATGGAGGCATTGCTGGAAGAGTTTTGGCATGGCAAAGCTTATTAGGAAAGTGTATGTGAATCTGTCTCAGAGTAACTGTTACACTGCACCTCAGGATGCGGTGTCTAGTGAATTTGCATAATCTTGAGAAATACTGAAATTCAAARCCATGTTCCTAAGAATTGCTCTTTTCCTCCATAGTCTAAATAAAACCATATAGCATTGTGCTGTACTTTAAATTTCTTAAATGCTTATGGGGTCACAGTGGCTAAGTGCCTCATTACAAATAATGTTATCCTTGGAAAAAGTTTAATTCCAATGGTTCAGCAAAACTGAAGTGAATCACTTAAGAAAATATCATACAGAATAATTTCTGAATGATTTTTTCACCTAAGATAGTACTACAGGCACCCCTGGCAAAGCTCATATATTTAATTTTGACCAGTTTTGCTAAAGATACTCGAAACAGCACAAAGTCATTCAGCCTACTTTATCAAGAATGAGTGTTCATCACCCAAATTGTTTCTCCTGGTATATACTATTTATACATTTACATCTTTGCTGAAGATTTAGAGACACCAATTCCCTTAGGGAAAGTACATTTTGGACATGATTCATACATATTACAAAAACATTTATCTATAGTCTAAAGGAGAGCATTACTAAGCTGGAAATTTTAACATTGTTATTCAAAGGAATTGAGCATAGTATTGAATTCAGAAGAATGTTTTATTAATTTAGTGTGTTCCCATCATATACACTATCCCAATCCTTCTTACTTGGGTTATTGAATATTTAATACTCAATAAAGCTCCTTTGCTGTGAATTCAATGACTTTTTTATTAATATTTCTGTGTAATAATATGGCTCTTACTGTTGCTTCATATAATTAACAACAAGGATAAACTTGACCATCTTTGGCGGCAATCTAGCACTTCAGATTTTATAAGCGACATCTGTAATTTAAGCTTTGTTCAGAAATTGAACAGTAATGYACTGTTTGTTGTAGAATATTACATGTAATCTGACAGATAATTTATGTAAAATAGTGAAGAACAGACTGCTTATAACTGTTGCATTGCAAAGAGATAGATTGTGGTCTTCTATGAGAATTTCTGCCATGCTGACACACAGAGAAAAATTTCAAGAGTTAGTTTGCCTTTAATAATACCTTTATTATTTTTAATGGTTGATGGGATGTCTTTCAATTCCTTATGAAGCATTCTGTGTAGAACTAGTGATATGATTTTATAGTAAGTTGGCTCTTCATGYTGTAAAGAAGCTAGGATAAGCTACTTTACCCCAAGGGCAGGCAGAGGAGAAACTTTGATTGCTGAGGAGGGTGAGGAATTTGATATTGGACAGCATCAAGAGCACCTTTCTCATACAGATTAATGCAGAGCTGCAGTCAATGGGGGAGGAAMGTGAATCAATGAGGTACTCATTCACTGCCACTTTCTGCTCACAAGTGGTACTGGGAAGCAGAACACACAGTGGTTAATCAGCTCTGCTCAGCTCTCTAACGCGAACCGTGCATACAAGCAAGTAGGAAGTTACACAGTTGAATTTCTCACTTGTGTATGGCAATAAAGATCTTGTATTTAGCAATTAACAAACCTGAATAGTTCAATTATCTTAATTTTATGCATGTTAATGGTACTATTTCCTACTGCACAATTTGCTGTATCCTCATCTGTGTTTATATTTTGGGACTTTCACCCTTTCTCTGAAGGCGCACTCTTGTTGGTTCAGTCAGCACCAGTGGCTCTTGTATAATGGTTGCTGGATAATTTTTGCCTAAAAGTTCAACTTCCAATTTCTGTCCAACTTTGCTGACTTCCATGGGAACATATGCAAAAGCCAGACTCTGCTGAGCACCATAGCTGAAACATCCAGATGTGGTATTGCCAATAACCTGAAATAAAGCAAAACCAATTGTATTTATTTCAAGATGCAGAGAGATTTTATAAAAAAWACCCCACCAACCAACAACCCAAACAACTAGACACCTCATTTGGTTTATACATTTCAGACATCAAGCAAGTTTCAAGAGTRTCATGCAGTTCATAATATTCTCAACAGAGAGTAACATCACCTGAAACCAGGAAGCTTTTGCTCCTTGGAAAAATAGTCTATTCTTACGTGCTCAGTGAAGTTTCCACTGGAACATACACACATATATGCAAATGTTTATTATCTACAACAATTTAACTGCTAGTGAGTATTTCAACACATAAGCTGTGCTGAAGTGTGGAAGCCCGAACTTTGCTGTTATTTCATTTCTTTTAAGTAAGTAGCAAAAATACTATTAGGGCAATTGTGCTCTTGCAGAAGAGGAGAACGGATGACAATACTTTAGTCTGTTCCCTGAAACCCTAGTTTCAGTGACCTACTAGCACTTCACTTTCTCTCTGTATGTATTTMGTTAATCTTTACTTGTTGCTTGAAGGAAAGATTACCCTAGTTTCAAATCTGTGCCAGTAAAATAGAAATAATGCATTCACACTATAAACACAAAGATACTGTTCATGGCGAATTAACACTGATTTTTTGTAACATGAACTATAGTCTTTACCTTGCCATTATGCCACACACTTTCATTTCCCTCTGGATCAACATTATCTGTTTCCACAGTGAGATATACCAGTCGTCGTTTGAGCCCCTTTTCTTTAATATGCTTCAGTGCTTGTTTTCCTGTAAAATCTGCTGCCTGAAAAAATACAAGATAATGATATATGTTCATTTGGGTTCCCCCAAATGTTTAGAGATATAAACATTTGAATTTATCTTAATGTGTTTTCYTGTCACTTAAGTATTTTTAATGAAATGTAGATGAAATGAAATCTTTGTATCTTGGTATTTTTATACTGGTATATTATATCTTGGCAACTTTATTCCGTATAATCATTTTCCTAGATCTCAGCTTTTAATATCAATAATTCCAACATTAGTTTAAACACAGACACAGTGAGACATGCTACAAGACTATCTGCCCACTTAAGGTTGTAAGCCACAAGACTATATCATTTCAGTGTCTATGACAAAGAAGTCAATTCCAATACCCTAATCCCAAAGTCTGTGCCTTGCTCCACCAACACACTTCCTTTTGACGCCATCATCACCTTATACAGTAACCGATCAGTGTTCCACTTTGATGTCTATGCCAGGCTGCAGGGCTGGCAGTTGACTCCATATTCTTATTTTAAGGTAGGTATGTTTTGTCCCCTGTATCTACAATTTTATGGGATAATGCAGCATGTTTTGTAAAGAATAATATTATTTTCTGGAGCTCCCTTTTTCAGTTTGCTTAGAAAGGCAGCAGATYCTTGTATTTCCAGAAGCAGACTGCACAAATGTGTGACAAGTATGGGGGTAGTCACTGGCAAGTCTCCAAACCYTCAGGGGTATATAGGACAGTATTAGTGTGCATGACCTCACTGAGCTGATTCCACTAGCCTGATTCTATCACAGAAGTATTTAGGTTGGAAAGGACCTCTAAGTCATTGAGTGCAATCTTTGACCAATCACTGCCTTGTCAACTACAGCACAGCATGAAGTGCTATGTCCAGCGGTTTCTTCAACATCTTCAGGGATGGTGACTCCACCACCTGCCTGGATAGTCCCTTCCAATGCTTAACAGCCCTTTCCATGATGAAATTCTTCATGACGTTCATTTTTTCTCCTATGGCATAGATCAGACAGAACACAAGAATTCTATTCAGCTAAAATGCCAGATGTACACCAGCCTGCTCTATGGGCAGAAACACAATAGCAGTTACGAAGTCCTCTAGCTTTCCAGCCTTTGCTTCACTAGCAGTGAAACTAATTTTAAGGGAGTTGATCTTAGGTCTGAGGCAGGAATTATATTCATTTGATAAGTGCTTATGAGAAAAAAAAATGTTAAAGACTTCAAATTATTATTTCAGGTAATGTTCTTTAACTTCACTAGAGAATTATTGCACTGTCAGAATTACAAACAACACATACTTGGAATAAATATACAGTTAGTTCATGTGCTCTTGTAGTTCTTCAGGTTCACCAAAGTCTGTGTGTAGCCTCAGAAGAAATTATTAAAGCAGTGAAGAGTTTTTGCACTATGAAAGGCTAGGCTCTGTAAGCACTTGTGAAAAACAGCTTACAAACCAGTTAAGGAGCAGTTAGTCTGAAAATCAAGGTGATTCAAGTGGGGATAAAGCAGATACTGCACATAAGGATCAGAGAYGGGGAAAGAAAGCGTGAAATACAGCTCAGATCAGAAAAAAGACTGAGAAATCATTTCAGAATATAATGTGTAAATGTTGCTGCAAAATATAAAGCAAAGATCTCACACCAGACAACAACCAGCTACGGGTTGTTCTCTCACAATTTTCTGCTACATGGGGCCTCCAATTCTAGGAAATACCTACAACTAGAAATGCAAATAAGACTCTACACCATAGCATGACTCACAGACTGTATATGTAGATACAGAAACACATGCATGCATACGTGCATACATACATACATACATACTTGAACACTATAAGAACATGTATGAAAATGTATGTGTGAAAATACATGTGTATATATAATGTACAACTGCAAAAAGAAGGGTTTCTATATACATTTTTAAACATTTAAAGCACCTTCCTAAATTCTTACTACAGGAATCCAACTAATTCAGTCTACTTCTTTTAAGATTAATTGTGCACTAATTTATTTCCACCATTATTCATTTTTTCAATTGTAAGTGTATGTGCATGGGGTCATCCATTTCCATCAAAACCGAATATGGAAGCTGATGCATTCAACCTCAGTCTGACTATTTTTGGTAACAAATGCTTCCTCTTTCTAGGAGAAAAACAGTCAGTTTACATATCACTTCTATTTGTTTAATGCAAAGAAAACCTATTCAAACCAGTATCATCCAATGAATGAATATTTAAAACAAATCCAACAGAAGAAAAAGAAGATAAACAAATGAAAACACTAAACAGTTCACTGTCTGAGTTTAAAAAAAGACTTGACATGTCGGAACAATATAAAATGTTAATACTATTTAAAGTAAAGACAGTCCTAAAGAGCTAAGCTTAAAATACAGAAGACTTTCCATTATCTGGGCATGAGTTCCTGAAGCATTAATCTTTGGCAGATGTAATGGTTTTCACATAAAATAAAAACACTTCTTAGACACCAAAGATAAAGATGATATCTACTGCTTAGCTTTATTTAACTTGAGTGCAGTTCACCAGATAAAAAGATGGGCTGTTACTTTTCACTTGTGTGTTAGATAACACACTGATTAAAATRAAATATCATATCGCAAAGACAAATCAGTTAATTTTTTTAATAGCATAAAGGGACACCACTGATTATTTAATCTGTTAACATACTGTACATTTATATTTGCCTTACACCTCTTATCAGGCTTTTATTTTGTGTTAGCTGCCATGTATTTGATAGCCCAAGATAAACCCGCTGCTTGTTAAAAAGAGCTTAGGAGAGAATAACCAATGAGAAGAATTTTCATGCACAGTGAGATACCTTGAAGAGTTTAACTTACTGTGTTTCAAATGTACCTGGCTTTCAATGGCACCCCAATCCTAATTCTAATTGTCCGTAAAACATTTTCTAGTTTAAGGGAAGCAAAGGAATAGAAATTATCTATAAACCTTTCAAAAACTCTTTTTTTTTTTTTACACTGTGCAGTTTATCAAAATAAAGTAACCAAAAAGAAATATGCTATATCTGTTCTACAATAACTCACAGCAAAGATATACAACTCTCTCAACAAGGAGCTATGGTAATTTATTTAGTAAACCACTTAGGACTGTGGGCATAGAGCCAAATTATGAACAAAAAATCACCCAACTGAGTAAAGTAGCACCAATAGCTGCTGTGATCTGCTATAATCATAATGTTACAACACTCTGGAGACAGTCTCTWTACACTATTTTGAAATTTTTCTTAGCTAGATGCTCTTGAAATATTTCAGGGTAACACTCCAAATTATATCTGCCTCACCAGCCTGATAAATGAAGACAATTTTTCTTCTTGGGGAGCAAATATTTGACAAGTTTCTTTTTTTTTTTTTTTGTAGCAAATCAAAGCTACAGCTTACACCACACAAAACAGTTTTCTAAAGAAGATGGTCATTCTGTATGTATGGGACCTGCACCACTGCATCTTTTATTCAATCTATCTAAACCCTTCTTGTATGCAGTAAGCTGTAGGAAATTGATATGGTACAAACAACTGTTGAATTACTGAATTATTCTGGCTCAAAAATCCCTGTCTTAGTGGTGCTTATTCCTTTACATCACCCAACAAACACACAAGAAGTCACCCAAATGTGCATTTTATACAGACAACAAAACCTTTGCAGGTTCTTTCTAACGTGTTTCCTAACCAGTATAAATTTATGGAATAAATCCTCTGTTTTCTAAACCTCTGGACACCAAATGAAGTCATGATAGAACATGGTTCCACTCTTAAATTTCAATTTGAATGGGGATGGGACTTAGGTGGAAAAGTACACTGCATTAATATGKTACAGGTATAATAAATGGGGACTGGGGGGGAATATACCACACCCCATCTCAAATTTCATATCCATCACTCCATCCTTTTCCTATCCCCAAGYTCCTTAGCCCTTCTTCAGTAAAGCCTCTGCTCTTTCTTCTTCCTCCTCTTCCTTTTCTTGTGTCAAGTAGAGCTGGCATAAAGCACAACCTTATTCCAGGCTAGGGAGTGGGGTCAGTGAGCACTGATGTAGTCATTCCTCTCAGAACAAAAGGGATGCAAGCTGGAGAAGTGAAGCAAGGGCAGACAACGGCAATCAGGGGGATATGCAGCTGAGGGATGGCTTTGGCAGAGTGGCCAGGATGGAAACAAATAACTAGAAAGAGGAAGGCATAAAACTGGAAGCGTAAGCCTGTTGCTAAAGGAATAAAAGGGTGGAGGTGCGTCCTTAAAACTGCTCATCCGAGATCCTGAGAGATAACATCTTATGTATTGTTATGTTGGAGGTGAGGTCTATACTCAAGGACTGTATCTTGTTGTTCACTTACCTATGTGAAGCTGATGGGAAAAACCTTCTATTCATAATGCATTCCAAAGCAATTAAGCACTCATAGGTGCAATAGTAAAAGATATTAAAAGTCAGAGTGGTAGCCTGAGARGTGCACTTTGACTAGGACATTCAGCAGTCATTGAGCAGGGTTGGAGGAGATGAAATGTGATCAGTGATAAGCAGACATGGAAAGGAGAAAGAAGCAAAGGA
This sequence comes from Malurus melanocephalus, assembly GCF_030028575.1. Classification (NCBI taxonomy): domain Eukaryota; kingdom Metazoa; phylum Chordata; class Aves; order Passeriformes; family Maluridae; genus Malurus; species Malurus melanocephalus. The sequence continues at coordinate 2,957,555 of NW_026623263.1, forward strand.
AAAGGTTTTAGGTTGCAACTCAAATAGAAAAAAAAGAAAAAAAAAAGGAAGAAAAAGAAGTGGTAGAATAGATCTAAGGAAAAAGAAATTCTGGATATACAAAAATCTGTAAGGAAGTTTGTAATTGGGAACAAAAAACTTGGCTCAGTAAAATAAAGCAGGCTGACACAAACAAACACTGCCTCAGAAAACAATAGTTTCTCCTAGTGGAAACACACAAAATACTATTTAAGCACTCATATGCTAGCCTGCAAGAGCACATTAGAGCAGAATTCCTAAGAGTTTCCATAATGTACTGCACTCCCTCCCTAARCCGCCGTACTGTTCCCAAGTCTCTGTTGCTGCAGCGAGCGTGACCAGGAGATGGCAGTCCTGGATTCAGCAACACAAGCACAAGCCCACAAACAGCCAACTGCGGACTTGCAGCTYCTGATGAATGTTGTCACTATTACATTCACAAGAAAAATCTTCTGAAAGAGTTAATTTCTGTGAGCTGTTTGGGTTAGAGAGGTGTTTCCGTTAGAGAGGTTTCCCACTCCAACACCAAGTTTCATAGGCATATCTGGTCCATTACGGTCAGGAGAAAAATAAAGCTATTTTAAGCATTCAGAGGTGATACACCACATCTTTGAGCACTCAAAAACCTGTGAAAGTGCAAATGTGCAGAACAGTATTCTTGGATGTGAACCAAAAAGTATTACAGATTTTTTTCCTTAAAGATATTCTGTGTATTTCTTAGCACAGAGACTAACATTAGGACTGTCCAATATTTAGTAGCAGAGTGCTTATTAATGAGATAAGGCTATCTAACAATTTATTTACCTTGCTAAATGTAATTGAGTAGCCAAAAGAAAGACAATAGATATTTTTTAAAAATCCCATCCCTAAACTGGAATTTTGTTGTGGAGTTATGAAAGCATTTTATACTCTAAGTTATAAATTAATCCTGTTAGTGTCTCTCCACTTCAGCTTAATCGCAGTCCATCCTCCTCATCTGTGCAAGGAAGCAGCTAACAGTGACATTAGTGAAAAAGGGATTATCAAGCAGAGTCTAGATGAAATCACCTAGAACTATGCCATCTCCTCAGACTTACTGACAAAATGAAAATTGCCACAGAAACCCTGAGGAAATGGGTTTACTTATTGCCATGTTATAATTTAATATCCTGTGATRGAAAAAAAAGTCATCTTAAATTCTAAGTTTTTCTATTATTCATCACATAGAAATTACTGGTCCGTTAGTACATGAAGATGATGTATACACTAAACTTTCTAAACACAGAGACTATCAGGATTTTATGAGGACTTTATATCACTTCATATATATTCCCCAGATACTTGAACACCCTCTTGTAGAAATGAAAAATTCTTTTTGATTGCATTACCTTTGCTGGCATCTGGCTCTTCATTTGTTTTAATCTGTTTAGAAACTGTTTTTGTTTTCCATGGCATACGACTAGAGATTCACTTATGCTCAAATCTTTTCACAACAGTTTTGTGAGCTATTTCAGCTGCTTGTTGCACAGTAAGAAGCATTCTAGTAATTAACTGAGCAGTGCCTTTTAGTTCTAATTTACACAGAAATCGGCCATTTCCCCAGTTGGGGGCGCATGTCTRAAGGACTAATCCTGATGAGGAACTGAACAGACCAAAATGTCAAAAAGAAATATTTAAGTATCTGTTGCTTGTAGTTTTTATCTCGTTTGCCCATTTTTGAGGGGAAAGTTCCCATAAAATAGAAACAGATAAAAAAGTGTATTTTGCTTGTCTTCAGTCAGCGCAGAGTTTAAAGAATGATGAGGTCTGTGCTGCGCCAAATGCACAGCAAAACCACAGGCATGGAACTCAGAATCAAACTGCCCAGAAACTGAGCAAATAATCTCACACTGCATTTCATGCTACAGTGTTTAGAGTGCTTCCAATAGCTGAATTAGCTCAGGTACCTCTGAAGTGTCAACATACAGTCACAACTGCCCTCATTTGAGTCAATAAAAAAACATTGATTATTTCCTTTTTCACGTTAGTTCAGCAAAACTGGCAAATGTTTGAGGCTGACACCCTGCATTTCTGCGGGAGATTCATTCATGCCCATTTGTCTGCAACGTGAGTATTTGCTCTGGAGAACTGCTCCAACCCTGCATTTCAACCATGCAGAGAAGTATGAAGAGCAACTAAAGAATCAAGTGCTTCTTGCACATTAGTGGCTTCATAGGATCTGCGTGGACATCTTGGCAAGCAGAAGCCTTCCCTCCCTATGGCTGCTTTCCTATTTACACTAAAGGAAAGAATAAAAAGCCCAACAGATCTATCAAAAGGAAAYGGAAAGAAAAACAAGTAACATTTTAAAAACTGTATTTCCCTGCAGTCCTGCTAATCTCAAAATGGAAAGACTGTCATTTGTAAATGCAACTTACTTCTAATCTATAAAATTCTGTATTTCCCTTGCATGGATCACTTACTTTGATTAAGGCAAAATTATGCTACCCAATGGAGAGAGCTGTAACTCCACCACATGGAGCTGGAGAGGAAAAACACCTTCTTGGGCTTATCCTGTTATGGTCGCTGAAATAGTCTCATAAATTTAAAAACAGACTTTTAAGTTTAACATGCTTCCATAACTCTGTCCTATGCAAAGTTTAAGATTTATTTTTTATTTGAAGCTGTAATTTAAAGTTTGGGATTCTTCTTATCAGTTCTACAGTGCCCCCACATAACATGGCAAAAATATCAAGGCCCATTTATTTTATAATTTATTATCATTTCAGTTATAAAGGGAACATAAATAATAACAGTTTATTGCTGTACCACAGTACATCATTGTCAAGATGAAATGTTTTGCAAGCATTTTTTCTTCTTGATCTCCCTCATATACTTTAATTTAGAGATTAAAAATGGAAGGAAAAGATGAAGTCAGAAATAGCCCATCATTAAGGGCACCTCATTTGAAATCTCTGGGTCTAGATTTTTCACATTAGAAACTTCAGATCCATTGTGCAGGCAACTACTGTTTGAGYTGATGGACTAACTGATAGTAGCAGATGGCTTTAAATATGCACAGGACATGATTTCACCAGATTCCATGGAAAGCTCCTCTATTTCACAGAGTTTAGACATTTGGTTTGTGATTCATTTGGACCAGAAAAGAGAATTGCAAGCACTTTTCTATATCTATTAGACTAAAACAGAATTTTAACTGCTAAAATATAAAAAAAAAAGTGAGGCTGGTGATTAAAGGAGACAGAATAACATAGTTAAATTCAATAGTTCCATTTTTGAACCTTCAAATCATGTGGGAACAAATGAAGAGCAGAGGATCCTTCAGAAATTCCATGAACAACTAATYACTCTTTTAACCAATACTAATTTAGCTTATATTTAACTTACGTCAACTTTAACTTATATTTAACTTTACGTCAGCTCTAAAAAATATACTTTTTTCAGTAATTGTTGTACGAGAGTGGTAGCCAGGGAAAACAATCCTAAAGATATCTGCTTGAACTAAAATAAACAGGTAGAATATTTTCACAATTTGAACAAGCTTGTTCAACTTGTATATATATATATATATACACTATATGGTTGAAAGTCATGAAAGTATATGACTGAAATTTCTGTCTGAAAATAAATCACAAAGTTATTTTTTACATAGACAACACTTAGCATTTGCAACTTCCTGATCTAATGCACAATTTTTTTAGCAAGAAACATGGGAAAATGTTTTTTAAACAAGTTGGTAGGTTTACTTATAAAGTAATTATACTTACAGTTGTGTCATTCTTTTACTGAATCTACTTTATTATCCAGCTAATGGATTTTTTCATGTTCAAACACTCAAATAATCCTAGACTTAGAACATTTTGAAAATAATAAAACATACCTTGTTTAGCTTTACAAAATATTCCAGTCCAGCTTCCAAGGGGTTAGTGTCACAGTTCATCTGTTAAAAAATACAAGTTCACCRTCCATATGTGATGGACCATCATAGCTTTTGGGCTGGGGTGTTTATTTTTTCATTCTATACATCATTCTATTTACTCCTGTGTCCAAGTCTTCCCCACTGTGTATGCCCAACTTCCATCTGAATACACTGCAAGCTTCCAATATGGGATTTAAACAGTGTATCTACTACCACGCCTAACATAACATATAGATTTGTAAATCAGTCATCTAAGTTTCCATATGCATAGAAAGCACATTTCAGTAAGAAACAGAATTTTTCAGTGGAGTGGAACCTCAGAAGACTGAATAGCTGAGCTACGCACACAATTWACAACAGAGCAGAGTGGCTTAACTGAAGAGGGGAATAAAGCACAAAGCCACTTGCATTCATCASCCTCCCATTAYGTGTAGAGGGGATAATTTGTTACAYAGAACTTGAAGAAAGAATGAAAATAATTAGAACAGGGCAAACCAAAGGATCTGTAAATTCCTGCCATTTCACCCTCTTGAGTTCTTTCATTTCCCAAGGAATTAGGAAAAAWTTCAGGTAAAATGAAATTATACTGATTTCCTCAAAATTCTCTAGGCCCCTGAGTAGTTCTTCATTGCGAGTGAGCAAATTCTGCAGGAATAAGGTAATGGGAAAAGAAAAAGTTGCAAATACATTATGAAGCAAAAATAATTGGCTTCTTATGACATAGTTATTACAGAAATAAAACATTTTAAGAACCTGCCAGCCAAACCTTTGATTTTAAAACACTAGAGCACAGCAAAACCCTCATAATTTTGTTATACACAAGAGGGAAAACCAACCGTGAATCAAAATAAGTGTTTCTTTGCCAGGAATGCAATGTAGTATACCAGTTGTTTTTATTCAGAAAATCACAAGAAGAATTATAGCAGCTTTTCCTGCTTGAGGAAAATTTTCTTTTCTTGCTAAACTGAGAAACTTGTACAAATAAGAGCTGTGTTAACTACAACTAAAAGCTTCATAGTCATAATGAAATAAAATAAAATTAAATTTAAAAAGTCCACCAATGCAACACTCTCCCACCCTCCAAAAAAAGCCAAACACATCCATAAAGAATAATAAAGRATTTGTGTTTCCTGACCTCTGCTCCCCAGGCTCGGAAACCCTTTTCCAGCCTTAATGCATTTAGAGCATACGTTCCAAAGTCATCAATTCCCTCTTTTTGGCCAGCCTCCATGATTGCATTGTAAAGAGGTACAGAATCTTCTTTTCTGTGGTAGAGCTCCCAGCCCAATTCACCTGTTACACAAACAAAATTAATATTTGCAGCCATTCAATGAAATGATCCTAATAAATACTCTAGTTCCCTTGGTCAAAAGTGAGGATCAAAATGTTAATTCACACTCTACAGTCAATGCTATCATATAGCAAGCCTAATTCCCAGCAAGAACTAGCAGAGGATTTGTGCCCTGCATCTTATGCAGTGTTACTATTATTCTAAATTAAACTGTTAACTGTGGGTAAAAAAAAAWAAAMAYCAAACTAACTGATAAGAAAAGGTCAACAAAGTCAAAATGATAAATTAAAGACATTATAAACAGATGATGACTTGGCAAGTGAGCAGCAAATATAACAGAGTGTAAATAAAAATGAGTGTGCCGTATCATATTTAGCACAACAGAACGAGGATATGAATTACAAGGACTTAGCTGCTTTAGAATGCTCTGAACTCAGTCTATTACACTCAAAATTGATGTAAAAAGAAATAAAAATAAGTAAACGGGAAAGCCAAATACTAAGCACTACAGCTTCTTATTTTCAAGGCACATTACAAACACTAATATACRGTAATCCAAAGCCAATTCTTGACGTTGGTTTTGCAGCAAATACCAAAGAGGTTATCAGAACTGGCCTTTTGTTCTGCAAAACAAATATTTACACTATAGGGTATTTCCAGAGAAAAAYTCAGCACAGACCCTGATCATATCACATTTGAAAATCAATGTACCATGATTCCTCCCACACTTCTATGTAAAATATAACAAACCTACTTCTTATGAAAACGTGATGAGACTTACTTTTCAACACAATTTTAGTGACATTTATTATTTTGTTCATTGCCTCTTTCCTAAAGTGTATGTTTTTTCTGTTGCTTACCTGTGTAAGATATCCTAATGGCAGTAACAGCAATATTGGAAAGTTTCAGWCGTCTACACTGGAGAAACTTAAATGAACTGTCACTTAGATCTTCATTTGTCAACTTCTGGAGGACCTGTCGTGCATATGGACCTGCTACACTAAGTACTCCCATTTCATCTGTCATGTTTTCTATTTCAACTTTGTATCCGCCTCTTGTTACTTTCTCTTCTATCCATCTGCACACAAAACACAACACCAACGTTACACTTCTTTTGAAAAATAACTGACTTTAATAAGATAAGGAGTTATTTTTTTGTAATATTAATTTCCCCAGCAGCTCCCAGTCCCACACTCTCAAGACCAGCAAAATGGTGTACTAGATTAGATAGACAAACATCAGAGTTTTCTGGTGAGATACTGGTACAGGAACACAAGCCTATGAGATACAGCCAGGAAAGAACAGAATTTAAGTGGGTAGGAYAGCATTTTCAAGGTAAGAGAAAGAAGTGATCTCCTAAAATGACAACAGATTAGGTTTTGGATCTAGAATGTGTTAATAAAAACACACAAAAAGAGTAAGGAATAAGCTCAATGAACATAAAAAAATCTCAAATTTCTGTGACAACGTAAATGTACAAGCAGGTTTGTTCTTTCCTGAATACAGCATTCAAAATATTGGCAGCGAGTTCTGTTTGGATTTAATCAAAAACTACAGCTACAAATTACCTTTCAGGAAGCTCAGAAAATAARTAACATGGGTATATTTAAAAATTTTATGGAGTACTGCATTGTTAAGCAGTGTTGTAGGATCTCAAGCACAGGCGAGTACCAAACAGAACTGCAGAAAATCTGCAGAATTAAATGCATTAGATCTGGCTCTGCCATTTGGTTCCTGAATATGCCAATGTTCCTACTGATTCCTGCAGGAGTGTTATGAAACAGGACATTATTCTTTGCCTGTTAGGGTAGTARATTTCAGTCCTTTATGTGTTGATTCATTTTGATTAACTGATTTGCCAGCAACCTCCAGTATGAAGAGCACTAAAAATGTCAATTCCAATGCTCATGTATGAAAAATAATTTAGTGAAGTCACCCTGCAACTGATTTTTTTCTTTT
>NW_026623263.1:2965325-3013475 GCF_030028575.1 Malurus melanocephalus
TCTTTTCTTTTCTTTTTTTCTCTTTTCTTTTCTTTTTCTTTTCTTTTTTCTTTTCCTTTTCTTTTCCTTTTCTATCATTTCTTTCATTTTCTTTCTTTCCCTCTGTTGTTTCCCTTAGTGACCCCAGACCCCACAGCACAAGACATTATCACAGTATCACGAAGACTGCACTGCCTATCTGTATGGGCCCGGTCAGTGCCTCTGGGGTCATCGCTGCTCAGAGCCAATTCTCTTTTTTGCGTAAGAGAACACACTAGAAAGGAACAGCCGTGCCATGTTACATCATACAATGCCTAAGACAAACAGGTTCAACAACAAAATAAGAACTACCTCCAATAAAATATATTACATAATACACTTGAAGTCAGCAAGTTCTCCATCTTTTTACATCAGCAGTAATCCAATATCCAACTGCTTAGACTTCAGAATTCAAGTCAACCAAGTTTCTAAGAAACTAAAATCAATAAATAAGTAGAATTCTTGTGAACTTTGTGAAAAATTTGTTGAGTAATAATTGAGAATTTGCAATTTAGTAAAAATGTTTCTATACTAATGAGACTTTACAGCACTATGTACCTATCACATAAAAAATACACTAACCTCAGATCRTGAAGTTCTGATCCTGATCCAGTTACAAGCATGAATTCTCCAGGATACAGTTGAGAGACAGTTAGTTCAGCATAAACTTTTCCTCTTGGTGTTAACATATGGCTTATATTTGTGGAACCCACCTAGAGAGTAAAATTTGTGATTATTAAGAATGAAAAATAAAACTTTTGAATTCTTACATGTAATGAATTATATCATTATTTGTCTTCATTTGAAGAAAACAAATCTTTTATATTTGCTCTGCTATGCCATAATGGGGATGGAGAGATACACAATTGTAAATCATAAGCTTTAGAGTAGAAACTTCACCTTTTCCTTTACAGAAAAAATTGAGATTTTTAAAGTAAGGTAAATCAAGATCTTTATAAATATTTCTTAATTATTCATTACACAAAGCACTCCACWTTAGTTTTCAGAATGCAYTTTTAATGCAAATTCATTCAACTTYAGTTTGWTCTCTTGCCATCTAAATAAAAAATTTTCCRCGTTATTGACATGAATGTTCTTTTTCAATCTTGTGAATAAGGCTTTCAGGTCCCAAAAGGATAACATATGCTGTTCCCTTTACTATAAAGAGAGAAATACTGAGCTGGCTATACTTCTGTGGGCCTTATTTACATGTGCTTTTCTATTTTTTCTAGTTGCTGACTATGAATCTCTATCTCTGCACATTTGTATCAGGTTCTGTATAGAAACTCATTCCCTAGAGACAAAATTTCAAGTAACAGTTSCTTAGCAGTGACCATCAAACTCACAGATGTGAATAGATATATCATCCATAAAAATAAAAATATAAATGTGCCATGGATGTTGTGCTGGCCTGGCTTCAGAGGCAGAATTTAATCTCTCTTATTTCACTCTGATTTCCCAGTCAATCATCCAGTTRGTGGCCAGATTCGATACAATGAATGGAGACAAGAAAATTATTTCAGGTATTAAGTATTTTCCAGGTCTTATTACATATTGAATTGTGCCATAGTCACTGGCATATTACAGGCATATAATTGAATTTTCAGGACCTGACCAATCTCAACCCAGTTGCAACACAAGTACACCTCCGGTAACTCCACTGGATTATTTTACAAGGGAGACAAGCATGAATGGTAAGAAAAAGCCATGTAGCTTAACTAACAACTGTTGTGAATGCTGAATTTTTAAGTGCACACATAAACTATACCTTCTGCTTTGGCACCTAATTTCCCCTTATAATTCTCTGTTTAATCTTGATTTCCCTGTGCCAAMTAAATACATTCAGCAAGTGTTACCCYTGCGTATTTTATCACAAAATTAATAAAGAACATGACTGCATGGCAATTCAAGTTTTTCTTTCTCCTAGGATTTCAATATTGTACGTTCCCATTCAGTTGACTTATCCTTTCCGAAGAGCTTATCTACCTTCAAAACTATAGTCTCAGTACTATTTCCCTATGCTTTCTTCCTCTGGTGTCTGAAACAATGAAAACTGTCACCAGCTGCAAATCCTTTATGAAATTCTGTGCTGCAATAACCAACCCCAAGTCATTCTGCAACTGCAAGGTTACTTCCTTCAGAAAGGAGYAATTTGCCTGCTGGAGGTGTATCTCTAAAGTTAAAGACACTACACAAGAGTGCTTGACAAAGCAGAAAGAAAAAAGGGCTCATGGAGCCCAACCAAAACTTGACCAAGAATAAGAAACCTGTTTCTCACAGTATGTTTTGCCATTTTTGAGCACAAGATCATAGTCTGAGGATCTGTGAACAGCCACGCTCATGAAGAAAGGATAGATGGGAACTGAAAGCAGAATTCCCTGATTATTTGCAACTTTACTTGCATCAGGCAGCCATCTGCAAAGCAGAGTCAGTATGAGGCAGAGGAAAAGAAGTACGGGTTGCATCTGAATAAAAKACAACAAAGCTGCTCCCTTGGGAATTCATGCAACTATGGTCAGGCAAGAGCCTCTTCCACTGTCCTGCTCTGCTGCTCAAGCTGCCATCATGCAGCATAGTTTTGGGCTGGCAGACACCAAGATATTCTACTAAAAAAAATTCCAGGTAAGATTCATTTGTGCTTATTAGAAAAAGATTTGAAACACAACAGCCTGTCTGAACTTCTTTACTATAAAATGTTATATTATTATTAAGAATATTACATATTCCTAGGCAGCAAGCTCCAGGTGACACTTGTCCAARAGGAGTTTAGACAAGATGATATCCAGAGGTCCCTTCCAACCTCATCCATTCAGATTCAATGATCTCTTCCAAAAGGTACTTCTGTGTGGGGCCACTTTAGGATAAACTCCACTTCTGTGCTCTTAATGAAGTGTGATACATCTGATAAAGAATGTTCGCCAAAGGATTTGTGTACTTGGTATCTGAGAAATAYGGGAATAGTATCATGCTATGTTTTCCATATCTGAAACAGAGATTGTCTAAGTTCTACATCACAGGAGTTAYCACTGTCCCATTTACCTTTGGAACAACATTTGCAAATAGATGATCAAGCAGCTTAACAGAATCTGTGCCTTTTACTTTAAACTTGCCAAATGGTGATAGGTCAATCACACCAACTTTTTCCATAACCTGTTTATACTCACGACCCACAGGGTCAAACCAATTTGTGCGCCGAAAACTGGGTCTGAAACAGAACATTTAGACACATAAAACACAATTTAGAATTTTGTGCTCTTTTCAGTAAAAAGTAGTCTTCAGTTTTTTCAGTTTAATAATCATCCAGAAGAGATAGACTTTCCTAATTGTAGGCTTATCCAATATTTTCCTTAGTYTAACACAGCTTAATAATTAAAATCCTTTAACAACACAGACAGATATGGGTTGATATTATATCAAGCACTTTGTATAAAAAAAAGTGAACTGTTCAAATGTTAGAATAAGAACCAGTCTGCCAYGAGCGAATTTACAGCATCTTTGTTGATAATCATTTATTTAAGTGTAAGGTGTCAAAGGCTTTATTTCTGATCAGCAAAGTGTGTCTCTATTCCTTTATGAGCTTTATTTAGATTATACTCCAATATCCCCATAGAAAATATTTATTTGCTGGAAACTCCCTGATGCAGGCARCTAACCAGGTGGGCAGGCATAGAGAAGGAAAAATCAAGAAAAGAAGATTGGGCTTTTCCTCTCCAGATATTTATACAGAGAGAAATGAGCTTTTTCATTAAAATACTATACTGCTTTGCTGATCAAATGGTGAGAGATGGAGAAAAAACATGTTTATAATGAACAAGTTGTTTTCCAAGCTCTTCCTYGTGTAAGGCTGCTTCCTGTTATCTCAAACATAGAACAGTTACAAGACACCTTGATGTGTGTTTTGAAATGTCTGTATTATCAGAATAAAATGTATCCTGAAGTATGGGAAAAGCAAGAATGGAAGATCAATCCAATAGATACCTGCAGCTGAAATGAATAATAAATGCATGCCTTYCATTAAATTTAAATTGCCTGGCTCTTGCTATAATGAAAATTTTTCAGGGGAGAAAAAAAAGCAAACTTATAATTTACTTGTATCCAGTCTCATCTCCAGGTTTGTAGAACCAATGAGGTTGCTCCCATCCTGCATGAAAGCCCATTGAACATTTTGACTTTAGCAAATCGTACAGCCCACTGGTTCTCTCTGTTGGTCTCCCAGCAAACCTTTCTTCTTTAGGGTAACCAACTAGAGGAAGAAAAAAAAACAAAACTGAAAATCACCAAAAACTATAGCATACTATGATCATACAAGATAGAAAAGACATCTATAAACAGAGAAATCTACATACAGGCTTTGCTGGAATCCATCTGCAGGACACAAATATATTTAAAAAAATACCTTCTTACCAATATTATTAAAGCCATAAGATTCTCTTGCTTTGGCTGCTGTGTATTCTGTAGTGGTCCACTTTCCATAGCGGTTTGGATCTACTTCTATCAGGTCAAATGGAGGTTCCCCCTCAAGGATCCAGTCACTGAGGTACTTTCCCATGCCACCAGCATGTATRATGCCATACCTTAAAAACAGGAAAAAGTCCTGCACTGCCAAGTCTTTTATGTTCTGTTTTTTAAAAGTCAGTACTACCATATACTAACACAGACCTCAAAGCATTTTAAACATTTCCCTCTTTTTTTTTTTTTTATTATTTGTTCTGTTGTGTCATATTTTCAAAGACTGCATACTGTATTAACAGATATTTCTACTGCTCCACTCTCAGCAGCAGAATGTCATTGGTAATGTACAGCAGTTGCAGTGCTTGCTAGCAAGCTATTTCTCTAAAATACATGATTTAACAATCTTTTCCATGGAAATTAACATCCTTAAAAAAATAATACTAAAGAAAGTTCTCAAACTTCTGATGTCCATTAAATACACTTTCYAGTCATAGTATACCTTTTTTTTCCAATTAAGTTTGACTAAACCAGACTCAGATTTTAAATCCATACTGAGACATTCTGGCAGCTACTGTATTTATATTCCAGTGAAAAGAGCAAGAGCAGCAAAATCAGGAGACAATTCTACAGAGATATCAATATGGAATCTGAAACACCAGGACTACTTTTATACTGCTGCACAGAAAAGCAAGCAATGTAGAGGAAACGGAAAGAAAAATAGAAGACTTGCCTGCAATGGTGCCAGAGTTTGAGAACTGCCTTTCCCCACCTGATTTACCTCCTCTGTTCTGCACTACAGTAGCAAAGAGAGCTGGTTCCATAAAGCTTATGCCAATAAAATAAACATTTAGAAATGTTCTGCTACCTTGTCATRTAGCAGACAGCAAAAGTAGATGCTCAAAAGTTGTATTATGTTTCTGTAATTAAACATTTCACRCATAATTCCAACCATCAAGATGCTTGATATCTTACCATCCATACGGAAAAATGTGTTCCTGCAAGGTACCTGAACTGGAAAGTGGGACACACAGATTTTGATGTGCTGCAATATGTGCATGTTGCTACTCAGACTGCGTATGATCAAACAATACCATGTAATGCTAAATTACKAATGCCTCTGTTTTGACCCTGAAATGTTTAATTACAAATAATCATTAACAACAAATGATTTAAAACTTCTTTAAAACCTCTATGATATTGCCATGACTTAAAAAAATTGTCAAAATATCTTTCTGTCTAGGGAAGATACGAAAATTAATTCTTAGTTGTTTGCTCCAATGAGCACAACAGAAAAATCCTTGAAGAAGCAGTAAGTCTGTACCAAATCAAATTTAGATTAACACACAGCAATTAAACCATAGACACTCATGCAGAATAATGAAGCTAAAACCAATATAAATTGCTGGTCATTGATTTTGCAATTCTATGTCTGAATTCTATGTCTTCAGTTAAAATAGGCAAGGACCTCACAGAAAAAAAAAATAAAACACTAAGTAGTAATTTAATTCTAATATATATGGGTATGAAGAATGAATCCATAATATCAATGACATTACTTTGAYATAGTATCTTATACATTATCTACTTATTTATCTAAAGAAAAGAGAAACATCGAACAATTGAGTATATGAAAAAATTATGCCAGCTACGGCCAGTACAATGCAGTTCAGCACAAGTCTTCAGACTCGGCACAAACTTCTGTCATCACAGTGGATGCTGGGAAGGATAAGCGCTTGTAAACTGCCACCACAGCAGACTGCTGTTGGTGCTACTTCAATTACACAACTCTTGGTTACTCATGAGTATAAGCTTTAGTATCATGAGAGTTTACAATGCCTTCAAGTACAGTTCCAGAAGAAATCTGAGCCAGTTTGTCTGCCTGCAACATTCACATTTCAGCCAGAACCAAAGGTGAACAGTGAAAAGATTGCTGCATGATTGTGAGTGGTGACAGAACAAACACAATGAAGAATTTTAGCTTCAGTTGAAGACTGCTGAGCTGATGGCAGGGTAATCCCAGGAGGAAGACAGTACAGGGGAGGCTGCCCTGYTTCTACAAGTACAACCCTGCACCTGGACTGAGAGGTCTCTTCACTCTGCAGATTTTGCAGCACTGACTGCGCAACTACTTGATTTTGGTTCTCTTAGCTGGGTCTACCTTATCAGAGATTTTACATTACACAGGGTGCCCAAATCCCTCTTTACCTCAGATAAGAAGGAGCTGATTGTGTAAATACAGTCACCGCAATTCTGCTGCACAAGAATGAAATATGTTTTTCAGGGATGGAATACTGTAAGTGTATATAAGTTTACATAAGTGTATGTAAGTGGTACACTGTAGGAATCTCAGCTTTCTTAGGATTTAGAGAGAAATTTTTTGCATCGGCAGGAACTGTTCTTCTCTAGTTTTTTTTCCTTCCCTCCAATCCCTGACAGATTAACTTCCCATTGTCCCTGTCTTCTTGTGTCTTACTTAAGAATACTTCTTTCTCACCCACTTTCAACTCATTCCATTCCTAGCCCTAGGAAATCTGAGTCTCTGCATACTATGGTCCCTTTTCTAGTGTCTTTCCCCAGATTATGGAATGGTTATACTGCTTTGAAATAAACTTTTCTGAATAAATTCCTAGCCTACTCTTGTTAATATTTTCAAAGCTGTAAGTAACTAAAAATGGGAAGCATTGAGCAACCTTAATAATAAATGGCATTACAAACTTTGCTAACTATAGTTAACTCCTTTGCATGTTAAAATGCCTAGCAAGCTGCTAATTTTAGATAATAAAAATCYTCTAATCTAACAGCACTAAGTCCTCTGTCACAATGTCCCTGCTAGTTGACTATGAGATAAGGATTTGCTAATGCACACAAAAAATTACAACACAGGTAGAAACACGGCAGTGACCCAGAAGCACAGAACAGAGTCAAAAGTCCCTGAAAAGCAGACAAAGCAATCCAATGACAGCCTCATAATTATGACCTGTGTCTAAACATTTTGAGATTAATCAAACTCCTGCAATGAGCTGTTAAAAAAAATTAAACATGTAACACTAGTCTTCAGTTTTTCACATATTGTACTTTGATTCTGCTCCCATTGACACCAACAAAGAAAAATATGTTCCAAAGTCTGGCCCCAGAGTAATGAACTTAAACAGTCTTCTTGGTGAACAAGGTCTAGGCAAACCGCTTTTGTAACTATAAGTTCTGCAAATGTTACTGAAAGATAACATTATTTTTTTTTTAAATCCAAGCAGCAAAGGTGAATACCTTTCACAATGAATCATTGCAAAATTACCAAGCTTTTTTATTTTGAGGGCCTCAGAAAACACGTTAGTGATACTGCCTTATCTTATGATCTGAGGGTTTGTTTGGTTTGGAATGAAAGAAAACTGGAAAAAGCTGAGSTGGATTTTGAACAGCAAATTAGGCAATTGGAAAAACAATGTAAACAGATGGTGTTCAATAACATATGCCTGGAATTGTATTTGGTTCATTCTATCCATCTTGAATCAGTGGTCAAATGAAGACAATGAAAGGGATGTTGGGGTTTTACCACTGACCCCAGTGCAGCCATAATAAAGAAGATGTAAATAACATGCAAAGAAAATRCCATAACAGGTGGGAGAATGACACCAGTTAACCACTTATTTCTAGTATTGCTGCCCTCTATATTTGCTTTCTTCCAGCACCCAGCAATGTAATTTTTCAGCTCAACTTTCAACAGTCAGAAACACTGAATGTGTATCCCTAGAGCAGTCGGTCACATACTATGCTGGAAGGTCTTCTATTAAGTATGCCTTTAGTTCTTCACACAAAAATTCATACTGCAGATTCATTTTTGCCCAACTTCAGTGACACCAGTTTTGCATGCAACAAACGACTGTTAAATACAGTGCAATTTGAARCAATAAATAAAATAAACTGGAAAGTATACTTTGAATTACAGAACTTTTGTGACTTTAATTTGCTGCAGTCAGTACCAAGTACTGCCAYTGCCTACTGCCTCATGAAGTGTCACAGATATTGGCCTTTAGATGAAAAGGAGGAAACAAAAGATTAGTGAAACTGATGAAGTAATAGAGAAGGACAAGCTTAAATTATATCGTGATTAAGTGGTTTTTAAGACTATTTCCAATTTCCAAGACATTTAACACAAAATATGTGGAAAATTACTCCCAAGCCCATAAAATGCACAAAACTTGAGCTGACTACCATTTTAACAATATGACCAACAGAAGCTGTTGCAAAGAACTTACCCGAAACCAATAGCTACCCAGTAATTTCTGACACCCTGATGTGGTCCCACCATAGGAAGAATGTCTGGAGAATAGGTGATGGGACCGGCAATTGTGTTTACGATGTTTGCTTTTCTCAAAATGGGGACCATTTCCATAGCAGCCTCAATATGCTCCATTATTCTGTCTAAATCAGACTCAAAAAGTTCTTTTCCAAAACCTGCACAAATATATGAGTCTTATTATATATACTTACTTACACAGAGAACACATACATTTTAAACACAGTYACAGTATCCATATATATATATATAAGATACATGGGAACAATCAAATCCTGTGTTCAAGCTTTCACCCTCCTACACAGGAAAAATGGYGTGCAAAAATACAGGATCAAGTTTATTTGTCATTGCAATTATACTATCCTTTATACATATTTGTTTAACCCTAAGGTCATGCAAATTCAACAGTGATGTAGAAAGGAAGTAAAGAGACACAGAAACTTTCTTCTACATTAATAAGACTCGCTAATTTTTCTCAATATGTCTATAATTTGAGGAGAAGAAGAAAAATACTTCTCGTATATTCTTATCGTTTCCATGAAATCACACAAATTTMTGAATATATTTCATCCTTCAGTCTGGGCTTTAAGCATGGCTRAACATCATTCTGCAGAGGCACTTGATGCTACTGGAGACAGTAAGTTCAGGAAGCTGTGACGGGGCTATCCAAAACTGAACCATGATAACTGCCTGTCCTAAGGAAACATTCTGTTTTTTGAAAACAGCAACACTGATGACTTAGTATGACTATCTGTCTGAAAGTGAATAAAAAGTTGGAGTCTAAATATAAAACAATAATTTATAACATTTTTTAGTAAGCAGCTGTATGACATASTTAGGATATTTTTGTATTCTATACACATCTACAGCTCTCTTGCACTTACATCCAAGCACAGCATTTTCTCTAAGACATTTTTTTGCTGCTCCAATTTGACAATCACATTATCTCTGRGGCAACAATAAATATCCAGAGCCCCTGTCAGCATGCTGGAGAGAACTGTAACTTAGMAAAATCTCTATGCAGGCAAAAAAGTCTACATAGCACAGATTTGTTGATGGCCTCTTATCACAACACACAAGCATCTTTTCAGAAAAAGGGCTAAGATTACTTTGTAGTAGGCTTTTCTTATGTTATGTTTGTATTTCTATTATATTTTATTATTAGAGTTCTCTTCTTTGAAAAAGGTTTCTGTGTTACAATCATGCATTGAAAACATTTTGTATTTTCCACCACATATGGCAGCATGACAGCCTGGGATTTATACACATTAAAATGTATGCTAGTGCTTATTATGTTTAAAGATTTAGTGTTCTTAATCACCTGGTGGGACTCCATTTGTTACCCATGAGTCCTGCAGCTTCATCTTCTCCTCACTTTCATATGGACCAAATAAAAGACCATCCCTTTCTTGCCTTAGATAATAGGACCCTTCTAAGTCACGAATCACAGGCAATTCTGTTTTTAAGGCTTTCACTTCAGGGACAGTCGATGTCACAACATACTGATGATGAACAGGTATGAGAGGGTGTTGCAGGCCAATCATCTTGCCTATGTCACGGGCCCAGAAGCCTAGAAAAGAAAAAAAGCAAAACCAAAATTGAAATATTCAAACACTAATTTCCGTGAATGGAAAATGACAGTAAAATATTTGCAGTAAACACTGTGCTTTTATATGTGACAGATTTTTATTCCCATACTCCTAATTTTCACTTTATTTTTCATATTATCTAGAATGTTTTTCCCTCCATAATTCCATGTCCTATTTTCCTAATTATACTACCATATATTTTAATAGTATATGCAAATTAAAAAGCATAATTGGTAAATTATAAATAAGGCTTCTAAAAGTTCAGAAGATAATTTAATTAACAATTCCACAAACCCCATGGCTTATTTCAGTAAAGTAGGTCTGCAATGTACTGCCTAGCAAAGTTAGAGACACTTAAAAACTAGAATAAATTAACTCACATCATAAATGTTAACCAAGCCTCTCACTACAAACCGAATGAGCCAGTACTCTTTACCAAGACAGTAATCAAGTCCTAACCCCCCAATAGACTAAAGCAGTACTTTTCAGGCAGCTGACCTCAAGAATTGGAGTTTCTCTCCTCTTTAACATGCATCATATGACTCACATTTATTATGTACCTCACACAGCAATCAATTCATTATAATGTTTGTACTGGTGAATAGTCAAGTGTGCTCTTCCGTATCTATGTGATTAGAAGTTCTGATGCAGACTGTAGCCAAAAAACGCAAGCAACAATTTCCCGGCTTCTGAAGCTGGCTCAAGATCCTTCATGTATACCATTTGWTAGAAGTCAGAGAAGATCTACTTCTCCTCTGTTAAGGTTAAGTTGGTTAGGCACATTCATTTAGTGAGGTACCTATGTCAGAATGAAGAAGTGGAAGCCAGACACGGTTTTGGACTCTGCTGAGAGGCTGGAGCATAACAGATTCAGCAATGAGACCAGGTACAACTCACAGGAATGGCAGCTGCTCTAAGATGCTTTGAATAACCCTCAGCCCCCCTCTCCTAACTTTTAGATCAAGGAGCAGAGCTCTCAGGATTGGGAATGAAGGGGGAAAATCTAACTAAATGAGAGTTTCAGAAGAGTCTAGGAGTGAGGGTTGGAGGAAGWCAAAATGAAAGAGGAAGAAGAGGTAGCAGGGCCTTCCAGCTAAAAGGTTATGTGCCATTGGGCACCCAGAAAAAGAAGGCAGGTCAGTCTGGTAACCAGCTGACTCCAAACTGGTTAAGATAAAATATCTCCAGCAAGATTTTCTACCTAACACAGCTGTCCTTTCTCCTGGGACATACATTTCATGCTGCCCAGCCTAATGTGCAACTTTTCTTTCTTTTTACTTTTATTTGTCTTAACCAAATTTTCCTAACTATCTCTTCCCTTCCATACTCTCCAAGATCTGGTCAAAGTTTCTCAGTGACCCAAGGAAACCAAAAGGCATAAATGATCCTGAAACACTTCATTTGGGACTTCCACCCGTACCTCTGGGCACAGGAGTTTCATTCCAGGTCAGCTCAGGTCCTTCAGAACCTGTCTGAGCTGGTTTGATTGTGTGCCTGATTACACTCTGTCACAACCATGCCTGTGCCTGGCCATGGAACACATTGATCCAGACTCTGATCCGTGGACTACTTCTCAGCTTGACCTCAGCTCAGTCTCAACTCTGCAGTCCTGTGTGCTGATTACTGGGCACCATCTGATCCCGGTTACCGTCACCAGGCCTGTTCCTGACCTGTGGTCACATTGCTGGCTTGGCCTCAGCCTGGCTTAGTCACTATGGATCTGATGGTACCTCACCTCCACAAATCCGTCTGGAGGTCTGGACTGTGGGCTGACCCCAGCTCCAGGTCCTGTGCCTTGCCTGCTCCGTCCCCTGTGCACTGCCGGACAGAGCCCTTGCTGGCTGGGCCAGTCTTGTTACCCTGCTTGGCTCCCTGTCCCATGGGGAGCAGCCGGCTCACGCCACTCGCTGACATTGGGAATACATCCTCTCACCTCCGGCATGGCTTAAAGCCAGGACAATTTGGAAAGCTGAATGGGGCTGTGCTGGCCTTGYGCCATACCCCCATGCCAGGATGGCTCTTATTAAATATTACAAGCCAGCCTCAGKGTCTAACACCCACAGTTTTAAAAAATGCAAAATCTCCAAGGAAAATGTGGTGACTCAATAACAGTACTGACAGCCAGCTAAGGCAAAGCAGCAGAGGATCTTTGAGAGATTTGCTCCATTAAATGCCAGAATCCAGTACCTGTTGCTGTGCAGTTATCATATGTAAGGGTTTTGCTTCTTAATGGCACCTCACCATCTGGAGATGCCAGAACCTTGTAATGTCAGTTAAACTGGTTTTGGGATGATCACGCCACAATCATACAGAGTCAGTGACTCAAAACATCTTTTAAGGCTACTGAAACATGGTTTACATCCTCTTACACAAAAGACAGTGAAAAAAATGGAATAAATCTGCATTTCTAGCACATATTCAAGGATTTCCTTCACTACACATGACACACACAAATATGGTCTTAAGTGGCAGCTAACAATCTTTATAGAGCTTCTTTTGGTTTGGGCATTTCMATGTCACCTACAAATAAAACTATTTTAAGTTAAGGTCATGATTTAAGGTATGGTCATGATCCACAGACRAGAGGGAAAGGTGAAGTAACAGAAAATTAGGTCTTTGAAACTTACCTTTGTTTCTTTTCCAATAATAAAACATTTCTTAATAATCAAATTTGAAGAACAACATTACAAACACAGCTAATTTTAAAATGTTGTTGAATAAGACACAAATAGTTTAGGTTTGTTTAAAATAAAATCTCCAGTACTGTACTTCTAAAAAATGTCACACTTACGATAAGAGTTTATTTAATTGCTTAAAATAACTAAAGGTGACATTTACTACATGAAAAATATTACCATTTCTTTATCGTTTAAGGCCYTTGAACAAAAACAAAAATAGCAATAGGAAGAATATAGTCTCTGAAACAAAATTCTTATTGGAAGCAGATGTCAACTCCTATCATACATAGAGACAAATGGAGGCATATATCATATCTCTACGACATTTGTGAAGACTAAAMTGTAGACACTGCAAACATCTGATGCTGAAATATTTAGTGCTAGCAATACTTAGCATATCTGATGAAGTATATAATCTACTTCTTATTTTTGAAAAAGACARTCTTCTACTACTTCTCATATATAAGTGGCTTTATATATAGCATGTACATGTCTGAAAATACATGCCTACATACACACACCCACACTGTATAAATAAACCGAATTCACTATTTTTGCAGACTTCAATCAAACATTCCATTATAAATAGGYTGCACATAACTTCAGCAGGCTCAGTACAGTTATGTGATGTCAGGGATTATTTATTAGGCATCTGCTTTCCTCTAAAATGGAAATCTCACATAAGGAACAGCTAAAGATTGGTTGAAACTAGTTTGTTCCAGTTCTGCAGCAGATGTCAGTTGCAGAGTGAGGTGGGGAGGGGGAGAGGGAATGTAAAGAGCCTTCTAATGTGTTTTTCTCTGCAGCATGAGCCTAAAATTATACCAGTCATGATCTGTAGTGGAATGAGGCAAGGCTGAGAAAAGAATGAATGTTATCTGCGAAAACATTTATAAGAGATATGTGTTATACAGTATTGATTTTACATCATTAGCCAGAATGTTAAGCAATATGTGCTTCAAATACTCATTTTGGCTGAACAGCTAACTACACAGGGGAATTAAGTAAATATATTGTTGATTTAATAACTTATTAAATAACAAAAAAGACTTATGAAAAGCTCACAAGGGTGCATTCTAATTTTTGCAAATAAACTCTGAAAAGCATTTACCAGAAAACCCTGCCTAATATCAACTTGACATATTATCCAAAGAAAGAAAACTACGCTACAAAAATGCAAGAAAATTACTACGCGTGTGATACTTTATCCATACAATGCAGAGCCAATAGTTAGGAATAATGAGTGACTAGAAGTTTGTGGCCTTATTAAGTATGATTGCCAGGAGAGCTGGCTTCCCATTTCATAATCTTGGATTACTCCCAGACCAATATATCCACACTGTGTAACAAATGACATAAGGATCCTATTTGTAAGAGAGCTTGTGATTTTGTAACTGAATGCTGTTCCATAATTCATGCCTGAAAGCTATGAACTGGCAGTCCAAAGGCAATCAAATATTGACACTTTCCATCTTCCAAGTGTTTGACTTTGTGATTTGCATATAATTATTTTAATTTGGTTTCCCTGTTTGTGTGTTTGACTGCCTTCTAAAAAGCATACGACACTCCTCTAGTCCTCTTTCTCTCCAGAATTCATTATGTGGCACTCATGAACAATCTTAGAGCATCAGATCTTCGTTATTTTAACTAGGCACATAGCAGCAGCAAGTGATCACCTATGTATGAAAGACATATGATAAGAAAGTGCACTTTTCAATGGGTTTTCCAGTAGGTCTTTGCTGAAAGCCTGGAATGATTTAACACAGGGCTGTCCAGACTCTGGAAAGGAAGGTCTATAAAGTGCATCCCCTGAGAGTCCAGCCATTTCATCCCATTCTCTCTAAATTTCTCTTTTTTTCTGCCATCTCAAACTCTACTCTTACTCCCTTCCTTAAATCTTTCTTCAGCTATTTTGCCACATGTGCTAGTTAGTCTCCCTCATTTATAAAGTTCTATCCCAGCAGCCTTCTCTTCCTTCCAATCCACTCCCTTCTAACCCCACTTGCTATTAGATAGTACACCAGCTTAAAGAGTTCAGTTTTCCACTCAGTTTCACACATAACCATTCCTTGAATATCCTTACTACTAATTTTGTCTGAAAAGCTTCTAGCTTCAGTTTCCTTAATTAAAAATATAAGATACCCTTCCATTATCTCCCTGGTGTCAACCCCATTGCTGCTATTCCCTCCTGGTCTGAGCTTTCCTATTCAGCAAGTCCTATAGCACATAACTGTTCCACCTGCTGCCAATGCTCCTAAACACCTCCAGAAATCTTTCCAAGGCATTTTGCTTTCCCAACCTACTCCCCTTCCAGTCCAATTCCCTCATAATTCCAATGGTCAGCTGTGGTATTCTATCCACCAACAAGAAGCGTCTCTGCCTCACATTTAATTTTAGCTGCCTTGCACTAGAAATAGGTGCTTTTATTTTTTTTTTTCCTGTTCCATTGCAAATATACAGAAAGGAATTATAAAGACATATTCTTGCTCTTGGTTCACTTGTCCCATCTAAGTGAGAAAGTCAACTTGAGACATCACAGCCTCTGACTGAAGCCTGATTTTTCACTGTCATGAGAGGTATGCAGGACTAATGCCCTAAAAATGCAGACATGATGCAGTTTGAAGCAGAGTTTGCAAAAATTCAATCTATATGGTAAATATTTGACATGTTTKCAAACAATTGAAAACAGAAAATCTTCTACTAGGAAGCAGAAAGTGTACTTCACCTAAGACATGCCAACAGTTTCACCAATAATGTATTTTTCTATACTTGTATACAGCAGTATAAAAATAAGTGAAGTTTAGATTGAATACTGATTTTTAGACCTATWAACTTGCTTAGGAAAATATACACAAGTCAAAAGGACACTTGCCCAAACACCCTTTGAAGCAGAAACAGCAGTTTCTTTAGCACAATGAAGAATAAAATTCAGATATGTAAATACAAGCCTTTTTGACTTGGGCAATTTTTATGACACACAAAAAATGCAGTGTTAAGCCAAGCACGTGTTAAAATACGGCTTAAAGGACAACAAAAAGTCTTCAGTTTCAAGGATATGTGGATAGACTTAAATCTTAGAGAAAGATAATGATGGTCAAATTCTCAGTCTCTTTGAAGAAACAGCGAAAATATTTCTGCTTAAYTGGTATATTCCGTCTCCCTTCCTAGTTATGTTTCATTAAATTTTAGAGGACTGCATAGGCTGTTTGCCTGCTGGGCACTGGAACAGGCTCCCCAGGGAAGTGGTCACAGCACCAAGCCTGCCACAGTTCAAGAAGTGTTTGGGTAACTCTCTCAGGCCCATTTCACCACAAACCAAGTGAATGTTTAAAAACATATGTTTCTTATAACAGRCTCAATTCAGTACAGGTTCTTTGTGTCAGCTAGTTTGTAAATCTGAAGAGCACTCAAATGCTTATATTAAATCCTACCTGCAGTATTCACAATTCTCTTGGCTTGAATTGTTCCAAGTGGAGTTTCAACTTCCCATGTTCCATCTGATCGGGATTTCAGATTAGTCACTTGGACAGGATAATTTAATTGAGCACCGTATTTTCTGGCTCCTGCAGCCAAGGCCATAGTTAGAGAATAGGGATCAATATGACCATCTCCAGGGTTATACAGGCCAGCTAAAACCTAAGTGGAGGTAAAATTCCACAAACAAAAGAAAATAAAATTTACCAATATTAGCTAGTTTTTAAAAAAACTCTTTCTTAAATATAATAAATGTTAAAAAAATCAAAAACATTTTTCAAAATATATATCAGCCTCTATCRAACTTTACAATAGTCTAAGCAAGTAAAATTGTTCAGCTCTCCCATGCAATCAAAGGTTGCAATACTTTAGTATTAAAAAATTACAGACATAGTAATTAGTTGTATTCTAACATACAGTATGCACTAAAATTCATCTTAGCCTGATTTTAGGCTACAATACATACTTTTTTTTTAATTTAAAAAACAAGAATCCCTTGTACAATTTGTATAGAGAAGAGACTGTACATGTATACATCCGACAGACCAATATTTATTTGCAATAGAAGTTATATTTCATAAAATTGGCTTCTTTACCTTATCCATGTTCAATAAGGGAAATAGCTCTTGCACTTTTTCAGGAGTGATTAGATACTGCTCTGTTGGGTGCCAACCAGCACGAGTCATTTGGTATTTGAATTCATCCACCCTAGTAGGAGTTGAAGCAATTCTGATACTGCCAGGCTGATGAAACCCCACAGGCTAAACCAAAAAGAAATAGCAAATTACTGAAACAAGCTTTACTGATTGCAATATATTTATCTTGCTGTGCYAAGGGAAGTCTAGAAGAATTTTTCCACTAACATCATTGGAAAAGTTACAGGTAAGTTAGAGGCCCTAGAATGAACAGGCTTTAGACATAGACTCCTAGAGAAAATAATTTTTCAAGACATTATCAAATTAACTTTTGAAGTTAATGCATACTATCTTCAACACAGTTGCAAGGAGAATTTGTTCAATGTCATGATACACTAATTTTTAGTAACAACTAATTAATATTTGATATATGCACTCATATACTTTCAAACAGAGAATCAGATATGTCTCAAAAATAAGTATATTATATATACTTTATTTTAAAGTCTRTCATCTGCATAATTTCCTATTGACATGTTGTGGAATGAATTTAACTAAGTGCCCTTATTAACACAATGAAAAACCACTCGCCTTTTTTGTCTTTTTATTAAATTAAACATCCTTACAGAGCTGGACACTGAATGCTTATTTTTCTTCAYCTTTTCTGTGTTACCTCACAGGACAATAATAGGGCTGAATAAGTCTTTTACCGGAACTCACAATGATAATCTGATGTTGCAGCTTATCTAGTTCAGTAGTAGAAAAAAGAAAAAGGCCTTTTATGACAAACATAAAAAGTATCTGTCATATTACACATATATGACAAATATTAAAAAAAATATGAAATTTGTAGACAAGTTCAGTGAGGTTCATTTAATTTCTGAGCTGTCCGAAGTGAGCACAAGTTTAGTAAATGMAATTGAAAGGTTGAGAGATGCCAGATGAAAAAGATG
The DNA here is from genome assembly GCF_030028575.1 of Malurus melanocephalus. Classification (NCBI taxonomy): domain Eukaryota; kingdom Metazoa; phylum Chordata; class Aves; order Passeriformes; family Maluridae; genus Malurus; species Malurus melanocephalus. The sequence goes on from NW_026623263.1 coordinate 2,983,419, forward strand.
ACTCTTGTGTTTCTCTGCATATCCATTCCTTAAGTCACTAAATAAAAACACATCTCTGAAAGGGACTGTAAGAATTGCAGCAATCTTCTCAAGTACAGACAGCATCATAGCGTATGAATTTTTAAGCGTACATATTTAAAGCAAGAATGTTATCACAATCAATCCATTCATTCCAGATTCCTGATGCTATTTTAGCTTCTTTATCAAGTTAAAGTTGCAGACTCTGCTGTCTTGAGATGTTTCATGAGCACCGTTTTCCTAAACTGCGGAGGGATCTGGGAAACCATCTACCACATATAGTGACAAAGCATGCAGAAGAATGTATTTCAATAAAAAGGGGCATACTCCTACTTCACACTCTTATAAGCTACACTTTTTGGTAAGAGTATTAATACAGTTGGTATTGCTCTGAATTAATACTTCAGGGATTACCTGTCCAGTCTCTTCTTCCAGCTTCTCATAGAGTTTGATGCTGTAAGCATGGATTTTCTTCAGGTTTATTCCAGGATGAAAATAAGTCGTTAAACCAGCCTCAAATAAGAAATACAAACAACACAGATTAGAAATGCAGTGTTCTTTCCTTCCTTTCAACTATCATTTGAAAAGGAACTGCCAAGATACTGTAAAGAAAAACAAAACATACACAAAGCCAACTGCTACAAAATTAAAGTCCTTTCTTTACTTATGCCATTTTTGTTTTCTGCACATTTTTGTTTTTCCATCTGTCTTTTCTCATCAAATTTGCCAACCCATGATATAGGTGCAGTTGTTCTCTCCTATAGTTTCCTTTTTTCCCTTARTTATTCAGTTGACTGCTTCAAAACTTTTGAAAGAAACATACAAACTTAATTTCTGATCAACTAAATCAAATTGCTAACTCTAAACCTCCTGTACTACATTCTTTTCCTCTTACAAATGGAGATGGGAAAGAAACCAAACTTTCAGAAAGACGATCTTCACAAGAGTTATTACATTCCTGTGGTGCACGCAGCAGGGTAGTGGAAGATGATAGTCTTCTATTCTCAACAGTTGTCTCATGTGGCAGTGAAACAGCAATCACTGCATCTAATAAGTAGTTTAAGAAATTATTGTATATATTTTGCACATCACTTWACCAGGTTTGACTTTAGAAAGCTGTCAAGTTCTTTCAGATTTATGCCAAGGTAAAATCAAGAAATTAAGCTTCTTCAATACTTAAGGGAACTATTCATCTGCCTACAATAGAGATGGCTGCATCAACCTAGTGACATTCATAGCTGTGGACATTTAGTCCTTAAAAAAATAGAATTAAAGTGTTACTGAAGTTAAGCATGTGTCTTTRTATGTCCTGAACTTGTCAACCCACTAAAACCCTTCTTCCAGTGGGACAACAGAAATGTAAAATTACCATGGGTTTTCAAGGTAACAATACTGATTTAAATATTTTATATGTAGTATATTTTGTGCTAACTAAAACAGAGCTTATTCATAGATTAAAGTTGCTTCCATTATGGGAGCTAGACACTGGAGTTCACCTTTGAGTTCACTGCCATTCTGTGGAAAAAAGAGATCAGGAAATTCATAGGCAAAAAGTGACACACATTGCACAGTTTTGATAGTTTCCTCCTAAGTTTCTCCATATGTATAAACATTAAATATTCTTGATTTTAATGTGTCAACTCTGTTCTGTGCTACATGTTTTGAGGATTTAGCTTTTAAAGCTAGTGGAAYACCTGCAAACATAAGAATAACAAAAGCAAGATTTAGTGGTCTTTATAGAGATATCTTAAATCAGATTACTTTAATTATGCTAGGAAGCTATTAAATGTTACAATTCTCTATAATTATATGAACATATATGGCATGACTTAGGTCACATATCCTCCTTTTTTTTCAGACAATGACCTCTTCCATTCTATTCTATGTTTCTTYGTGCAGTTTCACATCTAAGATAAGATTGCTTTCTTCAGAAAGTTAGCTTCAAATTGTGCCTAGCAAATAGCTTACACACGGATACCATCTCCATCAAAAAAACATAGATCAGATTTGCTGACAGGATACTCAGTATYTTCAGAACAAAAATTTCATTACTTTCTGGCGTTAGTGGTTGTATGTCCTGATGCCAGCCATGGTGTTGAAAGCTGTTCCTACCTTCATTTGCATGAATTCTATCTTTCTGACATCTCAATTTATATACAGTATCATGAAATGCCAAGATAATGGAAAAGAGTATTAAATTACTTTTTTCAGTGTAATATTTTTCAGCTGTATCTATATTCTATTAATAAATATGACTCTAAGTATGTTTGGCACTGTTTATTACCTCAACAATCTGAGTTTAAGAAGTGATCACATAAACCTGAAGGAGGGAGAGTCATCTAGTAAGGGGCCCCTAGAGCACAAAGCAGGGTGYTGGTTTCAGGAAGACTCTGAGCTAAATTAATAGTATGGAAAAAATATTCCTTGTTCTTTTCATCTTTTGGATCATAGCATCACACTGAACACAGCTGAAGACTAGATATTTAATTAAACGTGATTTTTATCTCATTCGATATGTGTGCTTTCACTGAAGAATTTTTAGCTATAACTTGTTTTTTTCTCAAAAAATACATTCTAAGGGCATTTTTCCAGTGTGTACAGAATGATGAAACAGTATTAAAATATTTAAATTTCTTTAGCCATGCACAACAGCCTAAGAATAATTAATTTACTTCTATTTGCAAACTTCGTTATCTCATATTGTTTYCATTGTCTTCTTTTATTTATGTAAACATTCTCTGGTCTGTTTTTCTTCCAAAAGTAGTAATACATCTTCCAGATGCAAAGAAATTCCATTTTAGTGGTCACTATTAGTGTAGTCATTTATAACCAAATGAGCCACAAATCACTTGCAARTTATGTACAAAACCATATTCATCCAAGAGCATTTAATTGCAGGAATTAAATAAATACTTCACTCTTTTGTACTTTTAAGTGAAGARAAGTTTTTAAAATGCATTTGATGCCTTTTGGCTTAAGATAACATATGTTTTTGATTTCAAGAGTGCAGAAGTGAGACAACTGTAATCTGATTTCACTATATAAAAATTAAGATAATAAAATAATAAAATAATTMTAATTAAACAGAAGGATTGAATGAGTCCTCAAGACATCTCTCTCAAATTTCACGTTCAGAGTAGGGTCAGCTACAAGATCAGAACACATTGCTCAAGATTTTTTTCCAGCCTGGCCTTTGAGAAACTTCAAAGRTAGAGGCTGCACTACTCTCCTGTTTAAGTACAGAACTTAGCATTGGGCCTTGGTAAATTCCATTAAATTGTCCTTTCATCCTGCCTAGGTCCCTCAGCATGGCAGCCCTGCCCTTGAGTGCATTGACTCCTCCTCCCAGTATGGAGTAAACTCCAAACTTGGATGACCACATACTTTGTCATCTACTCCAAATTACTGATAAAGATATTAAACAGGACCAGTCCCAGGACACACTCCTGTGACACTCCACTTATTACCAGGCTTTTGGTAGAATATAACCCATTCATCAGTACCCTCTGAGCTCAGCCATCCATAGAGTCTTTTAATTTTCTAGTTGTCCAGCCATGCAGACCATAACATCTTCTGTTGAATACATGGATGGTGTTTAAAGGCTTGCTAGAATCTAGGTAAGTGACACCCACTGATTTCCCCTTGTCTAAGAACTCAGATAGTTCATAATAGACAGCAATCAGTTTTGACCTGGCATGATTTATTCTTGGCAAATTTATGTTGACTATTYCCAGTCACATTTTTATCTTTTGTGGATCTGGGACTCATTTGATCATTTTCCCAAGAATTGAACTATGGCTAACTGCCTTTAGCTYCTCGCCTCTACCCTTTGCCTTTTAAAAGAGTCATTCATGCGYTCTTCGTATCTTTGGCACTGCCACCAATTTCAGCAGTCTTTCAAAGATGGTACATCTGCAGCCTTGCAATAAATCAGCAGCATTCCTGGATACAGCTTAGTCCAAAATATGTGTGAGTTACCCCCATAATCCCTGGTTTGGTCCTCATCCACTGCCAAAGTTGCTCTTCTCCTTGAACCCTGAGGCCTGAGAAACCCTGTCAGARGAAACTGACACAAGAAGGCGCTGAGGCCTTATCAGCCTACACTATGACTGAATTACCTCATTCAGCAAAAGTTCTCATTTTTCAGCATTTCACTAATAATGCAGCAGTAGAAGCATTATTAGATCTTGTTGCCTTTAATTTTCCTAACAAATCTTAAAACTAGATGAGTTTCGGCTTTCCTAACATCCCCTTCACATGTTCAGACAACTTTGGTAAATTGCCCCATTTGCAGCTTTTTCCTGTTTCTATCTCCTGTATACTGTTTTACTCTGGAACTCAGTCATGAACACACTCTATCCCAGCTGGCTTCTCAATGTTATCTATATGTCTTCCTGGATTTCAGAGTGAACAATTCATGTAGCAGAAGGAAATTTTCTCTAGGCTTTAAAATTTTTCTAACAGAATCTTTTATTTTAGGGAAACATGRTCTGGAAAAAATAATTTTGAGAATGGCCACTTTGTTATGAGAATTTACTCAAATATTTTAAAGCATTTTTCTAGTTGAAATTTTTAAATGTTGAAATGATTATGCATCACTTTTTTTCTATTTCAATCAGCTTTAGATTTTATACTAAGGCTATTATTAARTTAGCTTTCTGGAGGAAACTGTTATTAACACTGCTGTATACTAAATTCTGCCTTCTTGTGAGGTTGACCAAATTATAAAAAGTTATTATTTTCCTTGTGTTGTGCTTTACTGTCAGCAGCAAAATAAATTGTATTTACAAGGAAAAGTATAATATAACATATAATAACTTGCTCTGTTATACCTTTTCATAACTGGTAATATAAAAGTGTGCATACTTGGGCTGTTTTAATAGCACACATGAAAGTCAGCCAAATGTATCTCAGACCTGAGAAGTGAAAGAAAGTTTTCGCAGCAACAACAGCAAGAGTATGATCTATCTGAAACATGATCCTGAGCCCTGGCAGGATTTCTTGGACCGTGAAAGGGGTAAAGCGTGGTATAGTGCAGCAACATCTGAATCAGACTTCCAATATTTGTGGCTGCAGGCAATGTGCTACATGCCATTTCATGTGCTAAGAATACGCTGAATTGTCMTCTGTATCTACTACTGTATCACTGTGAGTAAAACACTGATAAATACACACGATCTGGTGTAGCAAGGAACTCAACAGTMACAGTTTTCAACTTCTAATCATCTGAAACAGAGTTATCATCTGCTTTTTCATCTTCATACAAAGCCCTCTGACACTGTGTTCAATGAAAAGAGACAGTACGCCATGTAGCTGCCCATTCTAACATGGCCCACGACTAGGTGTCTTGCTGTGTTRATTGCACCAAATTCTGTTCTAACAAGTGTCACAAGGCAGGTCTCTCAATTGTGGTAGGGCAGGCATTTTCTCTGCTGAGCTCCAGGTCTCTCGTCACCTTTGAAAGTGAGCCTCACTAAGCTGCACTCACTAAGAAGTGTACCCAAAAGTACTGAAGGAAGGGCTGCTTTAGCACTTTTATGAGCAGCAAGTTATGGTAAAGGCACTGAAAACAAGAACAAAGGAAACATTCAGTAACAACTTTCCATTCATGATTCTGGTTCCTTATTCAACTAGGAGATTGTTTTTTAAAAACGTATTGTTTAGTATATGTATTGGCAAACAGAATTCAGTCTGTGCCTTACTCCTGTACTTAAGTCAGAGTACTCTTTAAACATTCTGATTCAATACACAAGACAGATGATCTGACACTGCACGGTGTCTTGCTCTATTTGCCAAACTGTTGTATGAAAGTCTAAAAGATACACAACTACAGAATATTGTTTCTTTTTACTACATACAGTGTTTTCTTTTGCTTCGTTTGTTGAAAAGCACGTAAAATGAAGGATGCTCTTTWTACACTGCAGGCAGTGATTTTTTTAAATTTCATTTTTTTACTATTGTTCTCTCTAAAAGCCCCAAACACAGAAAACATCTGCACTAAGATGAAGTCCTTCAGACTTCAGACATCCTCCTCTGGGAGAACTATGACAGTACAAATAAAATATAATACATCTGAGTCATCCTCCTTAATTTGTCCCTGAAAGGTAAAGTATTGCATAAATACTCTATTGTATTAACAGAGTAGGTCTAGAGATATCAAACCATTGGGTTTCTGCTCTTTTGTGTTGCTACATACAGGGATACCAATCTCCCAATTTCAGTTAAGAATAGCTGGAAATGAATGGAAAAAAGCATCTATTATTGTATTATTGTGGCAAGCTTTATTTAATTTTGTTACATTATCTGCTCCAGATACAGATTCAGAAAACATGTAATTTCATAAATGCATTCTGTGCACCAGTATGACCATGTAATTAATGTTATTATAGGAGGCGTTCATACCCCGACATTATTACATTTATATATTTTTAGTTATTTTTCATAGAATGCAGACAAACATTCAGGCTTAAAAAACTCACAGTGTACATTTGCTACCTTTGCACCCCCAAGATTTTATGTCATGTCAGTGATGGCAGAAAAGAAAGGGAATAAAAAGTTAATGAAACTTCCACCACCATTATACACACAAACTACTGTTAACCTGAGAGATGAACAGAACAGTTCTTACTGCATGCCAGGTAGATCCTGCAGTGAGCTCAGATTTTTCTAGCAGAACAACGTCCTTCAAGCCAGCTTTAGCCAAGTGATAGGCTAGACTCACACCAACACAACCACCTCCAATAATCACTGTGTCTGCTCTGTCTTTCCCTAAGGAAGGAGACGAGGTTTCTTTCCTGACAAAAAAACAAAACAAAACAAAACAAAAACAAACAAACAAACAAACAAACAAAAAACAAAAAACAAAACACCACAGTTACAAAAAGGCAATTGCACTTTTCCCCATCTTTTTTGTATATTGTTTCAACCATAAAACAAGTGGGTTTCTGCTTGGGAGTCTACACACCTGGCTTAATGCTTAACCTGTTTACTAATATCCTCTTTTACTGTAAATGCTCTTTAAAGGTCATATAGGTAAACCGTATTAATTAAAAAAGATCCAAACAAATTTGCTTCCACTTATAACTTCAAATACCATTTATCCAATATACTTTTATATGTAGACCCCATTTTTCAAAAAGAAGCTGACACCCAAAATGTGTCAAAACCTGACTTTTCGAAAGTGCTGTACTATGTGCAACAAAAAGTCCTTAAAAATCTACTCAGTAAGGCTCCTTAATGAGTTTCTAAAACCACTATCAGTAGACTACATCAGTGCACACATTCATGAAGCATGAAGCATGAAGCTTTTAACCAATGTTTGTCTATTTTAACATGTTCACAGATTGACAGAATATTCTGAGTTGGAAGGTACCCACATTATCAAGTGCAACTTTTAACTGCATGGCCCATGCAGAGATCGRATTCACAACCTCARTGTTATTTGCACTGTGCTCTAAACAACTGAGCCAATCCCCGAGTCAAATGTCCTACTTTGCTTATGACAAAACACTATAGAAAAAAGTTTTTGTCAATGGCTCATACCTACTACTCTATCACACTGTACTTTAACTACTTTAGGCCATTATAAACCAGAACTGCTGCCATAGGCAGCTCTATTCTTCTGCAAGTCCACTGCTCCTCCTTTCTACTGCCTCACCCAGACAGCCAAACAGCAGGCTTTGTGTGGAAATTTATCGCAAATTTTTTAAAAGTAATTTTTTTGTATGTGAGACAAGGTAGGATATATTATTACAGTAGCAGTACAGACGACCACWGTGAAACCACAGTATCTTCTCCTTCAGGACAGTTAATCAATACTCAATCTTATCTCTCCTCTCCTCGTACATTTTCAACTTCTCTGGCAACAGACTTTCTAATGTATAACTAGACTTCTGCATCTCCCACTCAGAAATAAAACCTGCTAGCTTTATGTCTTATGAATGGAGTTCGTACAACATTTTAAATKCAATTGCAGAAGGAATATGCACCATGCTTATTCATTAGGTGGTGATAGATGAGAAGTAAAATATGTGGGAACACAGGACACCACAGGTTTCCTGTATTTGGTGCACCACACACTTGCACGTTCTTTTTTCTGATTACATATTAATTTTGGCAAGTTAACAGTAAGCTGTTTAACAGCCAGATGTGCGACACTTACATCAGCTCCTCTACCGAATTTTGAGGCATTAGTAATCAAGGTCATAAAAACTTTTCTCATTCTTCTTTAATGCTGATATTTGCTCACCCGACTTTCAGGTTTTTTCRAACCTTTGCCCAGGAGCCTGGCAAGGATCCAGGGGATACCTTCCTAGTGAACTGCACAGTTCACACAGATGTTTGATCGTGCCAGTTCAAACCGGTCATTATTTGCTCAAGGTATGGCCCAGAAAACAACAGAAGGGCCTCTGTACACCAGGTCAGCGACGCCCCCCGGTCTTGGTTCTGGGTTTGGCGCAGCAATACGAAACCCGGAGTGAGGCACCTCCTGGTCACAGGTGTTCCGGCCGACCCATGGTGAAACGCCGCAGGTCGGTAACCCGAGCTGGCTCCCCTCACCGCCGCCTTTCTGCGCATCCCTGACAGCGGCAGCACCGGTGCTGCGCGGACGGCAGCGACAGCGACAGCCCCTCTGCCCGCGCCCCCCGCCCGGCCCGGCCCGGCCCGGCCCGCACTCACCGCCCCTGGGCACTGAGGGGCCGCAGGGCCGCCGCGCCGAGGGGCCCGGGCCGGCGGGGGGGCCGCAGCCGCCGCAGCGCTCCCTGCAGCACCGCACTCATCCCGCACACGCAGTAGGGATGGAGAGCGCTGGCTCCGCGCCGCTCTACCCGCGTCCCGTCCCGTCCCGTCCCGTCCCTGTCCCGCCGAGCCCGGCCCTCCCGGAGGAGGGCGCCGGACCGCCCCTTGGCGCAGGAGGCAGCCTTGGGGCGGGGGGTGGGCACCGGGCACCTCTGGAGGGCGAGCCGGCTGGGGGCGGCGGGATGGCACCGGACAGAGCCGGCCGAGCCAGGGCGCCCCGCGGGGTCAGGGGCCGGGCCGGGCCGGGTGCCGCCCGAAGCGTCCCGCCTCCTCCTCGGGCTATAAACCTGCGGCCGGACAGCACGCCGCTCCGAGCTTCGCGCCGAGCCGTCGGGGAATAGCCGTCGGGGAATAGTCGGGCAGCCACCGTCCCTGGGCGAGGAAGATGCTGCCGATCAGGAAGACCGCGAAACAGGGCAAAAGGGTAAATCTCCCGTCTCCCTCCCTCGCGCAGCCCCGGCTGCTGCTCCCCGTGGGCACGGGAGCGGTGGCCCCATCGCGGTCCCCCTCGCTGCCCGCCGGGCGGAGGCTGCCTGGGCGGGACAGGGCAGTGCGGRGCAGCAGAGCCCGCGCCGGGAGCCTGACAAAGGGCAGAGCTCTCTGCCACCTCTCCCGCCTCCGCCGGGTCCTGCTGCTGTTTGTTTGACTGGCACGACCCGCGACCCGCGCCGGTTAACCTCCCACTGAGGTACTCGGTATGTCTGCAGGTAAGGTGATCTCGTGAAAACCTAAAATAAAACCGTGATAATAATTGCACTTGTTCAGCATCGAGCCGCTAAAGACATTTAGACTCATTAGGAGACAGATAAATTGGATCGATCTTAACGCAGTCACAGCCCAGAGAATCTTTGTTTCTCTGATCACACAGAGTGGAGCCGCCAGAGTACAAAACCATGTATCTTAATGTTATCTGATRCACAAATTAAGCAGGACTTGAAACACACTAAAAATTAAAATCATAAATTTTTTAAAGATAAACTGTCATTGGATGTCATTCTGTCTATAGCACTCCTGCCTGCTCTATTTAATAGTTCCAGATTGCTCACCCCTTTATTAATATGGCTGGTTATCAACGGTGTTTGTAACATTAACCCAGACTCCTATATGCCCCCATTGCTCCCCCATTTAGCTAAAGAAATAAGCCAGTATAAAAAGCTATCCACACATCAGCCGTTTACGCCATCAAGGCAAGGCTATGAGTGAAATCTTAAGTCAAACTCTCTGACATATATCAGAACTGGTAACCTTGTTCTGCTGCTTGAGAAGGTCAGCAGAATCATGCATTCCATCTTGTTCAGAAGGGTACTATTGCCAATAATAGGGCACATCTTGCTCAGAACAGGTTTTAYTCATTTTTGTGTGTAGTGTTTTAAGTCTAGAGCAAAAGAGCAGAAAGATATGGGAAGAAATCTATGAGTTCTAGGTCTTTCAGGTAGATAGTTATAAAGGAAGAAGGTGAGGAGTATTTGTAATGCTTTTTATATTTTGGCATATACCACCTAATTTTAACAGCAGAAGAAAACTGTTCTAAATTCCCCCTACAAGCAATGGACTTCTTTTGAGGACTTGAGAGCTGAATAGTTGTTTTGAGATTTGTTTTCTCTCCACTAATAAAAAGGTAGATTATAGGTAGACCRAGCAGCTTTTCTCTTGTACACTACAGTTAGACTCCTAAAGATGGTAGAATATCTTCACAGAGACATTTGCACTCATGCTTTCCATAGATAGGTGTATGGACCATGTGATGCMACTTCACTCACAGTAGGAAAAGTCAAGCAGTAAAAAGAAGGCTTAAAAAAGATTGGAGAACTTTTTACACGTACTGTGTCTTATAATTTGATCCCAGATTTGTCTCCTACCAGATTGCCTGACAGTACAATTTTGATCTGGATTAAACATGAGCACATAGCTGTAGGTATCTGAACAAAGTAAGTTTGATGCTGAACTTCGCTTAGCTATATGCTCATTAAATCAGTGGTATTGAAATACCAGTATATGAAGTAAAAATGGTGTGAAGAGAAGATAYCAGACCTATAATAAAGTTTAAAAAATATTATTTCTATTTGAACCCAGTATGAACTAACAAACAAAGGTTTTATTTTGTGCTTTATATTTATCTCTTCTGCTATCCGATACCCCAAAGCTAGGTATAATATATCACAATACATTAAGGTGCCATGCTGTATTCAAGCGTGGCTTATGTTGCTTCTGTATGTCTAAACTTAAGATTATACTAAAATGCACTTAAAAAAACCCCTAGAACTGTGAAGAAAACTGCTGTTAAATCCTAGAAGTGACCTGGTAAGAGAAAAAAAAGTTGCAGTTCATTTAAATACATACATAATAATAAATGTAATATCTATATATACAATGTCAACTTGTGTCTATTRCTTACTTTTCAGTTAACAGGCAACAACTGAGGCTGTCTGTATGTAAAATATTTTTTTTTATTCCTCTGCGTAATAAATTCTGAAGCAGGCTTCATCTACAGAAGATTCTTTGGCAKGAAGAGGAAGCAGGGACTCAACCAGTGAGCTTTCCTCTGGGCCCATTTGAGGCATTCTGTTACAAATGACAGTTAATTCATTGCAAACACAATCTTTACAAAACCTCTTGACTTTTGCACTAAAATTGTTTTTCCCTGGTTCAGTGGAAACAAATATAAAAACTTCTGTATTTCATTAAAATTTTGACGTTAATCAGGTCAGTATTCTGGCATGTCCACAGCACACAATGGAATCTGATGCAGAGATTTGCAAGCCAACACTTGTCGAAGTTCTGCACAGCAGYGCTGCACAGAGAAGTCCTGCCACCTTGTTGCAATGTCAGTCCCTCAACCAAAGTAGGTGATGCTCTCCAAGGAGCCTTACATTGCTGTGCTTGGTACTGAAACTGGCACAGCTGGCACAGTGCTCCTTACTGTTGGAAAGGCATACTCTCATTCTGCCTAAAGGGCAGTGTGAGATGTCAGAAGTGTTAGTCTTTGCTGGATATCTGGCATGACATAATTGTATTAATGAAAAGAAAATTATCAGGAAAGATAATTACTGTAGTTTGAAGGGCAATTGTTAAAAAAACCTTCCACTGAGCGTGAAAATCACATGCAACTCTTTGTCCATAAAGCTTTTCTTTTTCCCATTCCCCCAAACATCTTCTGTTGAAATACCAGTGCCATCAAGAAAACTGTGGYTGGAAATACCTTTGATTAATTCTTATCCTGAGCACACTAATGCAGTCTTCATTCAACCACTTTTGAATATAGAGTTCTGGTTGCTATCCAATAGTAGAAATCAATCCTAATCTAATAGCAAGGTGTTTTTCAATTATTTTTTTTAAATTGCCACGTTCCTTGTGTTAGTGTGGAGTTCAAGACAAAAGCAAGGTTAATCACAGGGYGCTGGAAGATTTCTGACTTGGCACTCCAAAACATTTCAGGGCTGTGCAAGACAAAGAAGACTTTCTTTCACTTTGTAAATCTTGGTAAGCAAACCCAGGCCCTTCCAAGAAGGAAAAGACTGCCAGAAACTGCAAGTCTGCTTTCTGAGATGCGTCTTGTTTGGTAGAAACTGTTGCATGCTTGCTTTTCTGTGATGCCTGTTGCGCCATCTGGTGTCACAAATCACATGTGGTAAGCTCTGTCAAGGTGGCAATTGGAAACTAAGGAACAGGGGAGCTAATAAAGAGATCAGTGGTACTAATGTTTCATTCTAAGAAGTTTCTKGTGTTTTGCAGGAGAATTTGAGGTGGTATATTAGTTTTCTAGGAACGGAATTGTACCATTGACTTGCAGTTCTGGGCATAATATCTCTGCAATACAATATATATATAATGAGAAGTCTTACATATAGTATGTGTGCACATATATTAAAGCCTTATGCTGAAAAAGAGCACATCTACCATTCTTTAAGTAGAATTCCAAGAAGGAAATTTATTACTTTCTTTTATGGCAAAAGTATTTCTGGTAGCTCTGCCTTGCAAATACAGAAACAAAGCCCAAGGAAGCCCACCAAATTGAAGAGCTGTAATTGTTAACCTGCCCTYCTCTTTTTCCAGGGTATTCTAGAGCGCTTGGATGCTGGAGAAATTGTGATTGGAGATGGAGGTTTTGTCTTTGCTCTTGAAAAGAGGGGATACGTAAAAGCTGGGCCTTGGACTCCTGAAGCAACTGTAGAATACCCAGAAGCAGGTGAGTTTTACTGAGAAATTATATTCCTGCAGTGAATGTAAACATGGATGACTAAATAATAAATATATGGGAATACTTATTTATATTATGAAAAGTAAATATACCTACTTGTAGTAGGTTTTTAAATACAAGTTTTCCTTGACACTGTAGAATTGCATAAAGAACAGCCTGAAACTGTTCATCTTAGCACTGTTACTTGCTCTAACACTGGCCAAAAGAAGCTCGCTGACTAACAATRTGGATAGTGCTAACATCTAGTGATACCTCTTCAGAATGCTTTCCCAATCTTCAATAATTTGCATCCCAGGGACTTTTTGATGCAGATGTAATTATATATGTATTTAATAACATTGAGTTGTTTCCCACTCATGGATTTGTCCAGTCTGTCCTCGAGCTGATCATTTAAAGCTTGTCATTTAAACCATCTCGTAAAAAAAGAATTCTGCAATTAAATATCTATTTTGTTTAGTTCTAGTAATTCATTTGCGTTAATAAATGAAAATAGATTTTTAATTAATTCTTTCTGAGAAATGGCAGTTTTAATAAAGATTGTAATGGGAATATTTAATGTTTCTGGCTCCACTGTAAAATGGGGAATGATAAACTTGATGAAAGCCTAAAAATTGCAGTGAACATTTAATGGAGTAACTCTCTTAGGGTGGATGGAGAAAAAATGACCAACCATTCTATGCCTTCCAGTGTAAAGATTATAGGCTTTAGCATAAATAGTGCAGAAGCAGATGGTATTATCTATTTATGTATGCTTCCTTACAAGAAAGCATTTGCTCTAGTAATATGATGTGCAGTTAAGCCCACAWGCCAATTCAGAATACCCAGAGGGAGAAAGTTTCTTTGTTCTAAGTATTTGCCATTCCAAATTAGTCTTTTTCTTCTATACAGGAGAAGAAGGAAGAAGTGAGGAATGAGAGATATCTTAGTTCTCTCTGTTACATCACTTTGAACACTTTACCTCTTTATTCAACCTAGTCCTTTTTCAGACTTCAAATTTCACTTATGTGTAACTTGCCTAATTTAGGGTTATGGGCAGTTTTATGTAATGCAGAGCTCCAGCAAAGGTTTAAGGACTGATGACCTAATTTGCTGACTCTTATCTCCCATWGAGACATTCCATCATCTCTCTATTTTTCTCCATGTCAGCATTTGTCTGCYCCTGCATGTTCCATCTCAAAACTCATAGCACTTGTCCCGTGGTCTTTATTTCCCTTTTTCTGGTTATTTTTGTGCCTCAAAAGCCCTCTACTCTCAGCACATGTCTCTTATAGCCTAYTTATAAATACACCCTTCAGGGCAAATGTTTTCATTTCTTTTTGTGCAGTGGGGCTGCTTCCCCTCCATTACCACTTTTTACTCCTGCTTGCTAAAGGATCATGTTACTTTGAAAGATATGAAAGAACACAAGGAGCAGCWGGCTTAGCCAGTGGGTGTAAAACCATAGAACTACCAGAGCTTCATGTCTTTATAAGGAAAGGAAGAGTAAGGAAGTTCTGAGAAGGCAGCAAGGAATGAAAGAAAAAAAAAGAAGTGAGTTCAGGGCCATTAACTATATTACAAAACAGAACATTTGCCAGACTGATAATTCTAGGAATTAGGAAATGTAAAGTCTTCTTCTGAGACAGAGCAGGTATTACTCTGTAGTGAGCCATATGCATGGGTGCCTATTGCCCCTGTCTCCTCCTATCTTATGGGTGTGTCTTTTATGAAATGTCTAACTCATGGTGGATTGAAATGAAAAATCAGTGTTACACACCTGAGTCCTAAAATGCATCCTTATGAAAAATGGTTAACCTCTTATGTGACCATTATCCTAATTTCTTAAATGCTGAAGGAAAACACAGTTTCACTAACATGCTGGAAATCACAAAAGTAAATGACAGAGTGGTTTGGGTTTCTGATAGTGCATGGTGCTGTGGGTTTGATAATAWCAACAATGTACTCTACTGGTAAAACCTATTTGCATGAGGTTGAATGAGATTCAGGMTGATACTTACAACACTGCTGTTTCCCTCAAAGTGTAACCCATTCAACAGTCTCCTATTTTTATACCTAGTATTTTGGGGTGTGAAGTTCCTTAATCATTCATGTTCGATTATGTTTCATTTGCCTACTTATGTCACCATCCTTATTTACACAAATCCCAGGCATTCTTCTAGGAATGGTCGACTATCAAAATGTCATAGAACATTTGTAAAAATGTTTGTAGACTTTTATTATTTTGCTTATTTCCTCATGAGGAATCAAYGCTTCCTCATTCAGGAGTATAAAAAAATCACAGAACACTTGGAAAAACATACAGAGACTGCCCATTTATTTATGACCAGTAGCCTACTGTTATGACATAGGAAAAAGAATACTCCCCACATTACAAATTTTTGTCTCTTCACGAAGATGTAGGAATGAAATTTGATCTCAGGAATTCAGGCAGATTCCAGGAACGTTTTGAGCTCTAGCTCTGCTRTAACCTATGTTTCCTGAAAAGATTTTTGTGAAAAGTAGCTGTGAAAAGAAGCACTGTGTTAAATCACAGTGTAGTTAACCAAGGCTGCAATTAGAAATTAAAYACTGTACCAGTAGAGAAAAGCAAGGGACATTACACTGATTATTCATTGAAAGCAGACATGCTTGCATGTATGCAGGTTGATTCTAGCAACACAAAATGCTGTTTGAACTTCTAGAAAGCTATGTTTGTTTCAACAGAAGGTAATTTTATTCTCATGAAAAACTTGCTTGTTTTCTTAGTGACATAAACTGTGCCTGTAGACAATGAGTTGAGATAAACTAGGACTTCAGGAAAACTTTTCTAAATGTCTGCCACAGAAACTGCAGTGGCCTTGTACTAAGTATCCTGTGTGCTGTATGTAGGGAATAAATTATTCCTGTATTTGCTATAAGCTGTTAAGCATTTAACTCTATTTTACATCATCTGCAGGGTTCTACAGATTATTGTAATTGTTATTCTGAGTGTGTATATACATATGTAAAATCAATTGATAGTTCCTATTCTGTTCCTGCTGTGGTGATTGCAGTGTACTGCTTACAGTACAGAAAGGCACAGCTACCATTACAGAGCCTTTTTCCAAAGCTATAATATAGAAAATTTGCCTACTGAAATAATGGCAACCTTTCCTTTAAAAGGAGTGTTGTCTATGTAGCAAAATCATCGTGTGCAGACATATGGGAAGAATTAACTCTGCATYGTGAGTCATTTGCTAGAGCAACAAATCATCTTTTAATTAAGGGTGTATTTAGCAAAGCAGATCTTTGGTTTTGGCTGATTAGACGCTGTTAGAGTTTTATTGGGGGAAGAAAACTAAAAAAATGCAAAATAGAGGAGGTAATGAAACATTGTATTCTTCCATATAAATATCATCTTGTCCCTTGAATTTTTGCGATGATACTGTCTTCTGTTTTCTTCTTCAAGAAGAAAGGAAGGTTCTTCTTCCTTCAAGAGAAGGAAACTTTTTAATTTGAAGAACCGTTTTTTCTGGTATTCCTTGTTATGCTTTCATGTTCTTTTGTCAGATGTCTGCTATCCCTTCCTAAATCACTATGCAGCTCTAAATCTGGGAGGTCTGAAGGACTGCAGAAAATAGAAGATAGGGAAGGTGGCAGGCAAAACCGAATCTGCAGATAAACTAAATGGAAATCTTCAGTCATTCTTAGCAGGGAAGAACTGAGGAGAAAGTTTTCTACCTAATGTTTTGAGAGGGAGAAGAAAGAAATTCTATGCAGGCTGGGATACAGCTTCTAATTTATTATAGTGGCTCTTCTTGTAAACACAATGTCACTTATTTTACAGTATGATTATATCTATAAGCATTGGATTTGGGGATAACCCAGTCATAACTTCGTCTTTTAATTTGCAGTTCGTCAGCTTCACCGGGAATTCCTCAGAGCTGGATCCAATGTTCTGCAGACCTTCACCTTTTATGCCAGTGAGGACAAGCTAGAGAACAGGGGCAATTATGTAGCTGAGAAATTAAGTGTGAGTAAAACAGTTTTGATGGAGAAAGGAAATAAGTTCACTAATTTCAAAAGRTTTGGGAAAGAGATTTTTGAGTTTGTCATAACAGTTGTGGCTATATTTGAGGACCAGAGAATGAGATGATGCAATGTTGGAGTAATTGTAGAATGCTGGGTGTAGGATGCTGGGTGTGTTTTACTAGATGCAGGCCTGAGGTCCAGTGGAATTTCTGGCCAGGCATTTCTATTTAGTTCCTCTGAGACTAGAAGCTTTGGCATGGAGTGGTTTCTCTGATGCTTTTCCTTTGGTCCTATTGTACACTTCATCTTCTTCAAATCAGAGAATATTCTCTGTGGCTCAGGGAGGAAGGAATATCTGTGTCTGTGAAGATACCCTCAATCAGAAATTAGAACAATCTGGACACTAGGGAAACACTTGAGGCCTAATTCATATGTCCAAATTTATTTGAAATGCTGTACCTTTATGTTAAATAGATGCAACATTGAAATGCCTGAAGTGGTAGTCGCAGAAGCACAGTATCTCTGGAACAAGTTGTGCTTCAATTCYATGCAAAATTATAAAGTCGGGAGATCACCTGGTGTTGGGAATGCATTGCATCAAAATTGACTTCCTGCTTGTTCAGAATCAGGTTCAGAATCAGGTTACTCCAGTATTTAGATCACTTATGGTTCCACCTCTCAGAGTCCCCAAACAGGTACCCAAGCACAAGTACAAATGGAAGACAATATGTCAGCAACAACCTTAAAAATCAGCTGGGTCTTTTGAGGCAGCCATGTAAACCTTCAGCTGAGAGAAAAMTGTGTAGATTCTAAATAGTCCATGGACTGCAGAGAAACCTGCTATAATTAGTTATCTACCCCAAATAATGATTCTTCTCCCCAAATCCTTTTTTCCCCAGTTTAACCTCTATTTCAAAAGCTGTTCTGGTCCTCCCAATTTAGATATAGGGGGAATCTGACTTTCAGTCTAGGTAATTAATTAATAATATTTTTTCCTTTATTTAAGTTGGTAACTTTAACATCACATAATTATTGATATGATATCCATATTTAAATGTCTTAAATAATGTTATATGAATGTTACTTCTGGTTTTTTTTTAATAATTAGAACACTAAAATACATTTCAAAAAATAAGTTGAAATTCCCATATGTTTTGTTTTCCATCCACAGATTTCAGAGTAAAAGCATATGCTTAGATGTAACTAAAATTTTCTAAGAGGCAAAGAAAATTCCACTTCATACCAAATACTTGCTTTTTACAGGCTATTAGTGTAAGATYTATTAAAGGGAATGTATTTTTGTAATATTTGATAATATGATAACTTAGAGGAGGCAAGAAGTTAGTTTCTTAATGTTTGTTACTGTTTGAATCAATATGACTTAAAAATCCACTTCTTTTTTTTTTAATGTGGAATATCCATTATTACTTTCAACTATTTTTAGCCTTCTAGTGCTCTGAAATCATATGCATATCTCTGATCTGGTAAAACTTACAGAATCTCTATTCACACAGTGCCAGAAAGTGAATGAAGCTGCTTGTGACATTGCAAGAGAAGTGGCTAATGAAGGTGATGCTTTAGTGGCTGGAGGAGTCAGTCAAACACCATCCTACTTAAGCTGCAAGGATAAAACAGAGGTTAAAGCAGTCTTTCGAAAGCAACTGGAAGTCTTTATGAAGAAGAATGTGGACTTCCTAATTGCAGAGGTAAATCTGTAAAAAAGGTATACGCCTTCAACTGTCACAGTGTTAACATTTAAAATGGCCTAGTGTATCCCTAGAATACCTAGTGCTACCTCATTTAAAATTTTCTACTGCACTTTCATCCCAGTAGTATCAGATATTTTTCTAAATGCATACCAACTTCTGCAGGTGTTCTAGAATAGGAACATTGAAACCTAAGTTTCTACCTCAGTCAAGTAAAATTCTGTACTGATACAAAGAGGAAATGTTCATGGGATCTTGACTAATCCCTAATTTCTTCACATACGTGAAAAGCAACCTAAGACGATTTTCTTGGTTGACAATAGTTCTTGGCTTAATCCTCAACTAACCTCCATATGGGCATTCTTACTCTGAAACAAAAGTACCACTATTTTTAATTTATTTTTAATATATTTTAAAAATCCCCTTTTTTACTGTGCRGCCAGTAAACTCAATTGAATTGTTAGTATGAATCTGAAAAGAACCAAATCATTGTATTGATGGTGAATTTGGTATCTGCATGYATGTGTTTATATTTCATTACTGAGAAACAAAAGTAGCCTAGTTTTAATTTCTTTCAGTATTTTGAACATGTTGAAGAGGCTGTCTGGGCAGTCGAAGTGCTGAAAGAATCTGGAAAACCAGTGGCAGCTACAATGTGCATTGGTCCAGAAGGAGACATGCATGGAGTATCCCCTGGACAATGTGCTGTCCAGCTGGTAAAAGCTGGTAAGRATTTGTTTTAATGCGCCCTTCAAAAGTATGAAACAAAGCAAAGTCCTTAATATTGAAATAAATAGATAAGTATCTCAAGTAGGTAGCTTCCCAGTTATATCAGTTTTGACTCTGTAGAAAAATTTTCATATGTACTTTACTAGAACAGTCTTGTAAAAACATAGGGAAATACAGCTATGAAGTCCTTTATACCAGTATGCAATGGCTGAGAGCAACAGCCACAGACAACTGATACTGAATACAGCAAAATCCCAAGCCTACTSAAATTTCATTACAGACACATCCCCAAATACTAGAATGACAAGCACAAAGTCACCTTTGTTTCTCTTCTTATGTTTTTGAAGTGTTGTTTTGCACACAGTTCAAGCCCAGGATGWGAGAATTAAGAGGATGAAAAAATTAATAATTTTGCCTATCAAAGGCTGTTTTTTATATTATCCGGACAAGGAGAAGGGTGGAAGAAATTAAACAGGCATGATGAGTGAAGATACATGGGTTTACATACTATTCTATTTCTTTTCCTTTTGAGTTACAATTGAAATCCAAAGGTAGAACTTATGTTAGGAACCTGCTAGCTATTTGCATGTGTGGCACTACATAATAGGACTTCACTGATTAAGCACTGGTGAGAAAAAAACATCAGTAGGAGGGTGGGAGATCTGATTCATCACTAGGAAGGTAAAGAGGAGTGCAGCTGAGGTGTAAGGGGAATGATCAGCATCAGGAGAGTTGTGCCTGGCCCTAGCACATCTGCCTTGTTTTCATAACACTGATAATAAAGAGGACTGCACTGGTTCTCGAGTGCCATGGCTGAGAACTTTCATCTCCCACTACTTGTGGAGTTGTGACTTGAAGTTACTTTCCTCCTCCTAGGTGCTTCTATAATTGGAGTCAACTGCCATTTTGATCCAGAAACTTCCCTTGAAACTGTGAGGCTGATGAAAGAGGGCTTGCAGGCTGCTAAACTGAAAGCCCACCTGATGTCCCAGCCGCTTGCTTTCCATACTCCTGACTGTGGAAAGCAGGGGTTCATCGATCTCCCAGAATTTCCCTTTGGTAAGACAAGAGTATCTTTTTTTGTTGGTGGTAGTTGATCAGTTTTGTTTTATTGCCTGTTCCTGGCTTTTCCCCACTCCCTAGCTTTTAGTAAAGCTGAAGCTGCTAGGTGTCCTTTCATTCATTATGAAGAGTCCTAGTTATCCTATCTGGCATTTTGCAGACAGATTAAAACATAATATTACAGTAAAGATCATGCACACAGTGAGAATACTTCAGTAGTATCACAACATATGACTCAATGTGTAAATATGATGTAAACAGTTTAAATGCCACAATCTAAATTCAGTTTTTAAATGTTCTTCCTCATGCTATGAAACCTTAAGACAGCTGTAAACAGTCCAAAGAAGAACAGCAAATACACAAGCTTTATAGTGCTTTTAGTATATTTAGGGCTTAACTTCACATGAGRTGTAAAGAATCTCTTTAACATAAGGGCAAAATCAGCTTAAACATTTTCAGGTTGATTAGAAAATTCTTTCATTTCCAGATACCATACACTCTTCTTTTCAAGATCAGACTAAATGGTATTAAAACATCCACARTTTGAAATTGCAGCAAAAAAATGAGAACTAGATGTGGTTTTCAGGAAGCTTGTTTTTCTTTAAATGCCTCTCTTTACATAAATGAAGGAAAGAGAATAAAACATAAGCCTGAGGCATTTGTTAAATGGTAATGACGTGTCTGAATCCTGAAAATATCTAAGATGTTTAAAAGTGTAGGAACTCATTTATCCTATTCATTCCTTGATATAGTTCCTTTGATTGCAAACAAAAAAAAAAAATCAAACAGATGCAGTAAGCAATCAAATGAATGGAAGGATTCATGCCGGGGTTCTTGGCTTGTGTGTTATAAACAATCTGTGTGAGATCTCCGCATTCAGAACTTCCATGAATAATTTATTGGTGAAGACTGGCTCTGTGAATATTTTCAAAACCCAGAAGTAGCAACGGATTGCTTGACAGCAGATAAGCAGTTTGGTAAATTATTGTTAAACAGACCAAATTATCTGGTTTTCATGAAGGCAACARCAAAGAGATATTTAGATTTCTGAGTAGTACATAAACTGTGTACAGCCCAAGAAGATCTAAGTTTCTAGGAAAGCATTAGTTACGTTGTATTGGCATACTCCAGCATCTAGATGCCATAAGTTTTTGGGKTTTTTTTCTGTAGAACCTTTTCCATTTTTCTATGTTTTCTGTGTGACTGGATTTCTCTGAAATGTCACCAGTTAAATAAAGAAATGTCCTGGTCAGTGAAAGCATATGCAATTGTCTCAAGAGTAGATCTGTAGAGGGGGCAAATCTAAAAGCAGGTACCAAATTTTCTCATCAAAAACTGTTATGTTAGAGATAATTAATTCTGAATAAAGACAAGAAAAGGATTGCATTGATGGACATGAAAAATAAAATGTTAGTCAGTTTTGTCTCTCAGTGGAGAGACACTTTAGAAACAAGGATGTTGTGTGGGGCAGTATCAAATGCATTGCAGAAGTCTGGGAAGGTGGTACGAATCGCTGTTCCCTTCACCAAGGCTGTAACCTCGTCATAAGAGGCCACAAAATTTGTAGGTGGGATTTTCCCTCAGAAAAGCCATGTTGGCTGCCACTAATCACATCCATTTTTTCCATGTGCCTTRGCATAGTTTCCAGGGGTTTTGATCAATGGTTTTACTGAGCATTCTAAGACTGACTGGTCTGCATTTCTCTGGGTTTTCCGCTTTTGCCTGTTTTAARGTGTAGTTTATGTTTCCCCTTCTTCAGTAACTTCACTGGACTGTCACAAGTTTTCACAAGATGGATCATGGCTTAGCCACTTCATCTGCCATGAAATAAATTTATCTCATCAGGTTACATGGATTGTGACAGGGTGATGGAGGAGACAGTGAAACAATCTATACTGTTCCCCTGAATTTTAGTTGCTTATGCAGGTCTAAGATGAGCACACAGTGATGAATTCTTACGTTGATCATTTGTGTAAATTTTGCATTAACTTTTTAATGATAAATAAGAGAAAAGGAAATAATGGGATTGTGCTTCTGATGCTTCCCATCATATCTGCAGCAGTGTACAAAAGTTTGTTTTTATTTGAACAGCTTTCTAAGATGCTTAATCTAAGTTTTCCATGTAATGTTAGACCACATATTTTGCTTTATCCCGTCTTTCCYTCTGAGACCAATAATTTTCTACTCAATAATATTTAATTGTCTTCTTTCTCCTTTTTAATTTTTGAACCAGTTTCTTAGCCAYGCAATGGACTTAGGGTGTATCTGCTTTGTATCAACAACCTGCATGTTAGGTGTTTTTGTGGAAGGATATAGGGAGAAGAATSCTACCTCTCTTTACATGTTGCTGGAGCCTCATTACTTCAACCACATCTGCTTTGCYCAGCAGAGCATTCAGTGGACAGACACGATGCTGCACTTGCCTGATAACCATGCTGGTTCATGTCCTGCAAATGTGCATGTGCATTAAGAAGTGGGAGAATTTTCATTCTTTTAGTYCTATATTTTTATTTCTTAAGGTTTCTTCTTCAGTTCCTGTTCTTTTCTTTCCAGTTATGCCACTCTTGTGCTTCCTGCTCTTTGCAGTGTGCTTTCCCTTGCTATTTTTTTTTCACTTTATTGCTTTCCTTCCACAAGTCTACTACATCAGCTCTTGTTATTCCATCGTAACGCTCAACACAACCTGCAACAGAGAGAGGGTCCAACATAAAGTTTTCATCCTAACTTACCTACACACAGAATTTTTCACAAAGAATGAAGTGGTTTGAGGCAGCAAGCTGCTCATGACTGGAATTATAACTAAGGGATGAGCTAAGAAATAGCCACAAATCCCAGCTGAAACAACTGGCTGCCAGTATCTGATCATGGAAAAACAATAATAAACATTCCTGAGGAATAATGATTATCCCTAGGCAGGTAGGCTGATAACTTCTTTTACAGATTAGGGTGTGGTTTTCAGCTTTCCCAGGCATCGGTTATTTATTGGGAAATAGTCATAACACTGAAAGAATTCCAATACTTCAGCTAAGAACTCTGGCAGACTGGAAGGYACGTGATCAGCCTCAGAACATACTAGGTGCTGTTTTGCAAGGGCAAAAATGCTTACAAGTACAGGTCAGCAGAGCACTGCAGGATGTGAAAGCTAGCCTTCTGAAAGTTTGAATCACTGATTCTGAGTCAGACTATGCAAACATTACATCTACATCCAAAATCACTTCTGCAAACAGTGTGCAAGTGTTTTAACAACATGATTTCTTGCAAAAAATTAGATAGAGATTGAATGAATCATGGTGCAAATCTAAGATATTAATGTCTTTGCAGGTCTGGAGCCAAGAATTGCAACCAGATGGGACATTCAAAAATACGCTAGAAAGGCCTATGACTTAGGAATTCGTTTCATTGGAGGCTGCTGTGGATTTGAGCCATATCATATCCGAGCGATAGCTGAGGAGTTAGCTCCTGAAAGAGGATTTTTGCCAGAAGCTTCTGAGAAACATGGTAGCTGGGGTGATAACCTAGGCATGCATACCAAACCCTGGGTCAGAGCAAGGTAAGTGTGTCTGACCTRGAAAACAACATACCTTTTGCAAAGGCTTACATTGCTCCACACAGCACATGGGCTTAGCTGATATGGGCATCTAAATATCATTGTAAACATTCAATTTTTAGAATAATATGTTTAATATTTAATAATGTCAGTGAATTAAAGCTGACCTAGGAGCAGGGAAAGTAGCGAAGGAGAAGTAGTGGCGATCCTCTGAATATAATTCATGAAAATGAAAAGGAAAAACTGACAAGGGTATTGTAAATCACCTCCTAATGGTGGCTGGCTTCCAGTAGTCCTTTCAAAGATGGAAAGATACTTTTAAAGATACTTTTTAAGCATGTAGCATTTMATTGCATATTTTCATTCATGCTTYTGTGTCTAAATATAATGTCAATCTGTACAAGTTAGATGACCCTTTGCAATTGTCATTTAATCCATATTTCCTTCAATATTATGAGGTGCCGGGGAAAAAAAATTAATTTCCTTTTCTTTCTTTAGGGCAAGAAAACAATAYTGGGAGAATCTGAAGCCTGCTTCAGGCAGGCCATATTGTCCTTCCATGTCAAAGCCAGATGGCTGGGGGGTGACCAAAGGAGCCAAGGAGCTGATGCAACAGAAAGAAGCAACAACTGAACAACAGCTGAAGGAGCTTTTCCAGAAACAGAAGGTCTAATCCATGGGAGTTGTGTAAATCTTCCAAGGATTTATCTACAGACCATCTCATGCTTCACAAGAAAATCTGTGAAGATGAGTGCTGTGTTGATTTATCAGTTAAAATGTAATGAAAGAGATAAAATGCAGAGAGAATGTGAATTACATAGTAACATGTAAACTTTGATAATAAAATCTTTCTCTGGACAAATAGTTTAGAGAATACACAGTCAAAAGTAATTTTTGATTTTCATAATAATTGAGCTTCAGTTAGCTAGGTACCATCATTTGGTTAGACACAGAAATACCTGGAAAGTAATTATTGGCTTAACTTTCCTGTGGGGGAAAAAAAATAAAAGTCATGTATAAATACAGTGGACTTCATCTCCTGAGTGTCTTTTCAGTTTGGCATTGTAGGACCTTCCTCAGACCTCAAGATTTATTGAGGATTAGTACAGGAACACACAAGGTGCCAATTATTTGTAGTCACTTCCTTGGTTTCAAGAGAATAGAAGTATACAGAAAAATATAATTGCAGTAAAAACATAATGAAAATTATATCTTTCAGGAATTTCTTATATGAAGGGGACAAGATTCAGAGAACTTTTAGGAGGGAAAAATGGCAGCAGATAATTCAGTTTTTGTCTTAGGGTACCATATCCATAAGACTTACTCTTCTGGAAACTAAAAGGCTTAAGATGCTAAACTACAATTTAAAAAAAAAAAAAAAAAAGGCAAATAAATTAAAAATAATATGGTGGAACAGTATGGTATTATCTTCACACCTTAAATCGTAAGTGCTCAAAAAGAATATTGTATCTCTAGTGAAAAACTAATCTTCAAATGATGCAGCTGATTTCTGGAAATCTCATTTTAATTACTTGGGCTCTTAAAATAGCAAAAAACCTGAAGGTTTCTAAGATAACTCCTAWTTGTAAGAGTAGTGCAACATGCCTTTTTCTTAAGCTCATTGATTCACTCTACAATCTCAGTTGTAACAAGTGAAAAACTCTGTTAGGAAATAGATGARTCCATGTAAGTTAAGAAAACCCGTGGAATTTGTACACTGATTTATTAAGGGTTTTCATAAGAAGGGTACCACTGTATTTGGAACTTGTAAAGGACACATTTCCCTCATTTATTTTTGTGAAATAGCACACAACTTTGATTTCTGTCTAAAATGAATTCACACCCATCCTACATTAAGGCAAACAGCTTTATGAAAATCTCATTGTCACAGTGAGTGTTGAAAGCTTTAGTTCAAYTGCTTTGATGTATGAGCTTATTTCCTTGTTTCTATCCATGTTGGTATTCTGCAGTTCAGGAAACACTTAAATCAGCAACACTTCAATGAGAAACTTCAGGTATCCTTTTCAGACTGTTATTGGCAGACAGGTATAAACCTCTCATCCCCAGGCTTATAACATATTAAAATACCTACTAGYTGGAAATTTTGCCTGAAAGCCAAARGAGACAAACCAAGAAAGTAGATATTTTAAAATGCAGATTATCTGAAAAACATATATATAAGTATATGCTTTATGAATTTTATATGCTTTATAAGCTCCTTTCCTTCCTAAATGCTTCTCAGTATTTCCTCTGCAGAGAGCAGAATAATGCAAAATCTGTAAAAGAGGAAGGCCAGATCTTTGATCATCACCAAAATGCATGTAGCATTAAGGATATATACAAGATTAGGTGGCTTAAAATACAGGCTACAATTGATGGAAACGTTTTTTGAACAATCATTATCTGTTCAGGGATTTCTTGTGGCACAGAATGCAGCTTGACCATCACACACTAACTGCATAAGCAGCTAGGCTGTTTTTTTGGGATAATGTGCAAAAATTTGTGTTGAAGTAAATGACTTCACACCACAGAAAACTGTAGAACCTGGTGTTTATGCAGATATGATTTTGAATGTTTAGATACCCAGTTTGAAAAGGATTTTAACATACTATGATAAGAAAGAAATATTTAAAGGCTATTTGAAGGCATGGAAAATGAGAGCTGGCCCAAGGGGTGGGTGAAAAAAACATTCMCTTTTGATTCATATCACAGGCTGGGCTTATAGAAGAATTTACAGTGGGATGAAAACAAGTTTAGGGTGCTTTATTGWTCACTGAAGAACCCCAATCTATCAAAAACACCCAACCACCCTCAAAAATTCCAACATCCCCTGCCTCAAAAAATCCCCAAACACAAAAGAACACCAACCAGCAAAGCCAGCCAAGCTTTCTTTCACATTTAGTATGTGTAACTGTGTAACATCTTAGACATAAGGAAACTGTTAGGTTTCCATAGGTTTCTAATGATTAACTACATGACTTATTAAGGAAATAAGRAAAGCTGACAGCACAGTCCAAGAAAATTTGTTTCCCTGGAAAGCCTGTCTGAAGACTTAGATAGGAAGTTAAAGGTGCTTTAAAAGGCTAGCTCCTATATTTAGCACCTTAAGGATCATTTATTTGTGGGAGAAGGTGTCTGTTTAACCTGTTGGGAAATAAATCTAATGATGTAGTTTCCATGCCAAAGCCAGGTTAGCTCAATGTTTACAATCACATGAACACRAAATATTCTGAGTTGGAARGAAAACTCAAAGTTCATGCCTGGTTACTTCACTCTTAACAAAATTTTCCTAATTTGAGCATTCCTTGATGGAATTTAAATCCATTATTTCTTCATACCTCATTAGAGACAAGAAGACATGAAGAATCCTTTGCTCAAGTCTGCTATACATTTGAAGATTTTCTTACATTCCGTATTTCTGTCTCAATCTAAAAGACCCTGTCCATTCATTCTTCTGTTTGAGTCTGATTTATCATATAGCCAGAAATCACCTCCATCAGACCTTTACCCCAGAGTTTCCTGTGCCTATGTTTTGGTGGTTTTTTTTACCATAGAGAGCAGAAGTGAAGTGATCTGAGCACTAGAAGTTCAGATTGAGAAGTGAAAAGCCAAAGTCTTTGACTTTTTTGTAATCTAAAAAATAAATCTTACTCATGAGGTTGAATGTCAGGACAAGAGGGACCTTGAACAAGCCATAAACTTCAGAAATCACTAGCTATCTACACTACACATGAGAAGATGGCTACRTATTTAGTCAGCTCTGAAGTTTCCAAAGACCTCATGCAAAAAAGACTAAAAACCTTCTGTGTAATGGTCAGATGTTGGTCTGATTTATCTGTAAACCACAGAAATGCAAGGAGGGTGTTGTAAAAAAGGAAATTCAGGACTAAGTAACAAAGCCCACAGTTTTTTGCAGAAAACACAGCTTTTTTYCCCCTATTCTTCTGAAAAGGAAGTTTTCTAAGAATCCTACCAAATCTGGCATCTTCAGATRCCACAAATATCTTCCTAAAGCAGTTTGTGGCTTTGCCTTATCTTTCAACTCTATTCACAAATGCAGTAGCAGGTTCATTGACATTTTTAAAGTCTAAATGATGAAAGAAGAGTCTTCATGTCTGTCTTATTCTACTCCATTGACTTCATAAAATAGTGAACATAAACGAATCCAAATTAATCCTGCATTAAATTAAGTATAGACAGCATTGGAATAGGATGGACAGAATATTTTTGTGAAGTATATTATTTCAGCAGCTTGCTTTGTTACATAGTTCCTCATTACCTTTTTCTTATGTTACACTTTATTGAGAGAGATGCTATTTGGCATACATTTTATGGAATCATGGTACTCAGTTTTGTCAACGGTGTATACTTCTACATGTACAACTCCTGAGACAGACAGCAATCAAGTACACCCCAACATTAGGAAGCTGAAGATGAATTTTCCAAATATTTTGGTCAACTTCACCCCAGATCTTCCGTGTCTAGTAAAGTTGTATATCTCAAGAGAAAAAAAAAAAAAAAGGGTAAAAGGACTTGATGCAATTCAAAGCAGATTGAGAAAAGTATGTTTGGAATAGGGAGAAGAAGTGTGACTTACAATTAACAAAACAACAGCAAATGTGCGTCAATTGAACTAAGCTTTACAAGCATTACCAGTTGTCACTTGGTGGTTCAAAAGTGTTTTGCAGCAGTCATTTCCAAACATTTGCATGTCATTGTTTCCATGCAATTGAAGAAAGAGATCAAGTGGCAACTGAAACATGGGAAGGAAATTCCATAATCCATTTTTATTTATAATCAGTCAATCAATCAATCAATCAATCAATCAATCAATCAATCAAACAAACAAACAACAATAAAAAAAAGATCAGTTTCACCCAAGAGAAAAAAGAAAGAATAAAAAGACTCTACCATACTTTAGGTCAACCAGCAGTATTTTTCTGCCCCATGCAGAAAAACTTCCATGCTATTTTCAATTATATCAGCAGGTATGCTGGAAGATCCTGCTGGCTCTTCTTACAAAGGTTTTTGTAAAAAAAAGCTCTTCACAGGAACATAACAATATTGTAGATTCACGGAAAAACAGAGATGTGTCCTATGAAGGCAAAGGCTTTTTAAAAAAATCATGCTTCCCAGTATAGCATTTCTTACATTTTTTCTGTCTGATGACATCTCAGCAAAGGGTGCTTTCCAAATACAGGCCTGAAGCAGTCTGTGCAAACGCTGCCTCCAGGTGGCTCTGTGCGCGGCTACAGCACTCGGGAGCGTGTGCCTCTAATGGCTTCTCAGATCTGCATACACAGAAATCAGAAGAGCTGGTAATTTCGATTTAACTGCAGAACAGGCTTAATTACACCTGTATTTTCTACTTAACAAGGAAGTGTCTTCTTTACAAGAACTGTAAAAGCTAATTAAGTCTCCAACTGTGCACTATTTTAGTCTTATTTTACTTCCTCAGCTATAGGACTGGCTGGACCAAAGATTTTCCTTGAAGATGGCAAGGTCGGTCTTATCTTTAAAAAAARTCAAGTAGCATAAATGTAGACAAACATTTTAAATTATAGGGAATGGGACAAAGGACAGAAAAGTTGGAACAGGTACWCTATAGAGGCAAAGAGGCATCATGTGCACTGTTAAATGATGTACAACACTGCRTCTACTATTAGCACAATTTGGATCTGATAAGTTTGGAGAGCCATGTCCTCTATAGCCACTGCTTTCTGCAAGGGCAGACCTTCAAAGATTTCTCTCTGTTATGTTAGCAACACTGGCCCATAACTGAACAGCTAATTGAGACTATATTCTTTAAACCGTCTACTACTTTTCCTAATGCTTCTATGCATGTGAGAATTTGTCTCAGACAAATCATTGTCATTCCACCCTACTTTCATACTGCTACACCTATGTTTAATGTGACTGGTTTGGCTGGTTCTGCTAGGCAGACAGGACTCATAAAGATAATTAGTATTTGCACCATTGACCTGAAAGACAGTTTGCTGGGGTTTTTT